>NC_143013.1:115141651-115231651 GCF_055824585.1 Amblyomma mixtum
AAGGACCTATGTTATTCAATGCCGCATGATGCTCATCTACGATGCATAGGTGAATGTATTGACAAGCATGAAGCTTTCTTTCTTCTTAAGCACCTGCGGTTCCTATGAAGGCTGTTTTTTTACCTCTATCCGCTTATCTTACATCGGTCTATACTGAGTGGAAGGGTCCCTTTTCTACCAGTAACAGGGCATCAGTATATAGTGATGCTTGGCCCCTATCCTTTGTGGATCTCTACATAGCTGTACTTCATTGAGCACTTAACGAAGAACTTTGAAATTTACCTGTGATAAAAGATATTAGGTGGCAGATGACTGCCTAATTCTGCTAGACTATCGGGGCTACGCGTACATGGCCGAAGCACGCAAGGTGTTAGCCATTTTCAAAGTCTCTGCCTCCTCCTAGTGCTACACACCAAGTACCAGAAAATGCTGCGTCCACTTCCTGGAACGCAAGTTGGTCTTTTCGCCAGAGCATGTTTACCGGCTATTCGAGCCAAGGGCCAACAATCCAGTCTTGCCTGAAAATTTTGCGCATTCGAAACTAGTACAAAGAAACGTAGTCCTCTGTTTTTCCCAACGGCTTAGTCAAACCCTTTGAGCACAGCCTTGAGAGAATTTTCTCAATCCATATTCAGGGACTACTTGATTCTGAGTACCCGACTGCGCTGCTCTCATCTCCGGCGTAAAAATATTAAGGGCCGCGTATTTCATAAACATCACCTCGAACAACGTTATACTTAATTGTTTCATACATAGCAGGCAACGCTGCGGAGGTTGCTGAAGTAATGCGTCCGCGAAATTATATTACTCCGCTACGTATCATTCGTTGTTCTCCAAACTCCGGTCATTCTTTGGACGAATACAAAGGGCGGTATAAAAAGATGTGGTAGCATTGAAAATCACGGTCGAAGCTGCGAGGCGGTCAGTGTTCGGGCTCTCTGGCCATGATTTTCATGAAGTGTGAACTACTTTTTGGGCGCGCATTTAGTAGAAGCAATTCGCCCTACCATCCGCGTAACATACCACCACGTGTACTTTTTGCTTCTCGAAATCTCAACCAGTAGCAGTGCGAAAAGGTGGCAAGAGGTAAAACGAAGTCCAGGAGGTGCCAGTCACGGCACTTAAGATTTGTCGCTACGAAATATGCTTGTGTTCTCTTTGGTTGTATGGCGAACTATTTTTTGCGTGCGGACTGAGCCTTCGCGAACAGGCACGCTAGCATTGGCAGCGTTGCCTGCTATGTATGAAACGGAGTATAGGGTTAAAAACAGCAACCTGGCTGTTATTCCTATATCCACCAGGTTTCCCATAGCCTCAAAAAATAGGTAAAGGGCAGGAATACATCTGGCTTGGTCTGTCCTTCACAGTCTTTCTATACTTTATGGGCTAGTGAATGGGTCTTGAGAAATACTTCCGGAATGCAAAACTGGGCATCACAATCCTTTTGTGATCCGCTCCGTAGGTGTCGAATAATCCCTTCCCTTATCATGCAGCGTAAAATAAAGAGAACAGACCGGCCGATGTATCAATGAGAGGTTGCTGCAACATAACACAAATGCTGGTGACAAAATGTCTGTAAACTAGGCTGTTTATTATCGACACTGCAGTTCCTGTCGTCGCTTCTCTCCGAACTGCGATGAAACAAAAGTTCTCGCGAAGAGCCGTAAAAAGCTCAACTGTGAAATAATAGAATCAGCCAACTTAGCCCAGATAAAAGATGAGTGCGTTAGCACTCCGTCATTCGCCCTTTTGGAAAAAGTGGTCTCGTCCCTCTCGGCCTCGATTTGATTTTCGCATGTCCAAGGCTTTTCTTGTGGAGCCTTCTTTTGCGCCCAGCTTTTATGACCTCACCCGTTTTAATTTGGTGTCCACTCGACCCCTTGCTATCGTAGGTTTTAGCGCTAATTTTTTAGCCATCATGTGTGCATTTAAGCAGCGGTGTGGTTTTTGTTCATGCCAATTTCCGTCTATTTCATTATCTATACATCTCGCGTTTTTTTTAAATTTTAATCAAGTTTAGTGCTCTTATATCAAGCCTTTTTCTCTTTTTTTTGCCGTGTTGTTTGTTCGCTTTCTGCACTACTTCGGTGAGGTTATGCCTGGTCCTCTCGTTTTTTTACGTTTTTGTTTTTACCTTTTCCTCGGTTATTTTACCGTGTCACCGCTTTTTATCGTGTCACCGTCTTGTGGCGTTATTAAAACAACGCGAAAGTATAATAAATTCTGAAATTTTGTTCGTTGCGCGCTTCCGCAGGTACTATAAAAACCAGTAATTAAAACATACTCCCCCATCACTACCAAACACGTACAGTTATGGTACTAAGGCCATGCTAAACAAATTAGGGAAGCAATTTCTTAAGACTTCAGAATAAAAATCGCATGAACAATGATCTGATTATTGCGCCTTAAGCAACATATCTGTCGAAGTGGTTGTGCCTTTCTATAACCTCGTGCGCTTGTCTGGTATATTTGTTGCCCTCTCTTTAATTACATGTGTGCTGTGGCGTTTTAAATACCATACAACTGGCAAGCATCTGCCATTTCAAGTATTTCTGGCCATATCCTATATAAAATCTGATACGATTCGCCTCATGGCTTAATTACTTGACTGCTCGGTTTTATTGAACTGATTACACGAGTTACTGGAGCTACAATGTTTTTATATACTTTATACATTACATTTCGATACGGGCCCACATAAATTTGTGGAGTCTTTCTCGAAGCTTGCCAGCTCAAAACCTCGCGAAGTATCTTTGTGGTTAATTTTGCTAGCACTGTGCAGCGTTTCGGATATTGAATGTTTGTCTTAATTCCACTCTGCTTCCAGGAGTGCTGACAAGAACGGAAAGATCGAAAAACGAAAGCGAGGCATTACAGCCAATACAGCTTGCCGTGCAACGCATTGTGGTGCACGAAAGCTACGACCCCAAGCGGTACTTGCACGACGTTGCCCTCCTGCAGCTCGCGGAAGATATCGAGTATGACCCGTTTGTACGCCCAGTCTGCTTGCCGCCTCCCAGAGGTAAGATGGGCGTGCCGGTGACTCCTAAAGCTGTTCGGACTTCAAGCTCTCATCTATAGCACAAAGCTTTAGCACGGATTTGAAACAAGCGCCGTAATAGCAAGTGCCGCATTCACCAAGCGCATAAATTGAGCCATGTAGGGATGCTAGCGCAAGGAAAACTTTTCAGTATGTTTGAAAACGGAGCGAAAGGGAGTCTTCGGTCACCTTTTGGTAGCGCGCTTGTGTTGCATCGGCTTCCTGGAGCTTGCATTCTCAACGCTGCTGTCCTGTGGGTTCCCTGCAGCTCCCCTAGCTCTTTCGTTTTCGTCGTGATTGTCGTGATTGTTTTTTTACTCCCCAGAACTAAACCGGTGTCATTTTATCGAGCTGCTGATTCTTCGTCGTCCGTGTCGGGGCTAGCTAAACCCTTTAAAACAATGTAGTGACCAGCAAACCTACTACCATTTATAATTTCGGAATAGTCATTTGTTTTAGAAATTCTGCATCCGCACATTTTCGAACACGCTATTTAATTTTCATACTTTCTCTTCCACCAGCGCATTTGATAATGCTCCTGGTGCTCTACTATCGTTGAACAGGCTTCTCTATCGTCAAGTTTGTCTTCTAATAGTTAGCCTTAGTCTTGGATCGGTAACAGCTAGCGTATGCTATTACTTTCTCCAGGCCGTCTGTTTTACAAACGAGGACGGCGCCTGAGCCCAGGCTGCTTGCGTCCGTATGAATTTTAGTCATGACTTGAAGGGGGTTCCCGGTGTCTTCACCGCTACCCACCACCACTGCCAGATGTCACGTAGAGTTGACGGCAATCCGATGCGCAGGAAGAAAGCGAAGAGGGCTTCAAAACGAAACTAGGCGACGGCGTAGCAGCAAGCGTGCTCGGCGGTCATCGAACAGAATGCCCGCCGCTGTCGGGTGTGCTTCATTTCAGCCTGATAGCTAACGTTCCAGATACGCGTGCGAAGTGTTACCATAGCAGTCTGAACAACATAGAATCGGCATCGCATGGGTGCGAACAATTTCGATAAATCTTGTCCCGTCTTTCATCACAAACAAAGCAAAAAAGCTGCATACCTACAGCTTTACCATTCTGTGGTCGCTAAACGGACCTTACCGAGGACCTCCACATCCTCTACGATGCCAGGGTGAGCACACAGTATGAAGCCTATTTCATTTTTAGTCTCACCATTGGGGCTCTTCCAAGTCCACTTCCTGTTTGCTCGTTTGCGGAAGAAGGTATTCATAATCCGTAAATTATTTCTATCTGCGAACTCTACTAATAACTCTACCCTACTGTTCCTAGAACCTATGCCACAGTCACCTACCGCCTTGTCTCCAGCCTGCTTTTTACCTACCTTTGCATTAAAGTCGCCCATCAATACAGTGTACTGTGATTTTACTTTGGTCATTGCCGATTCCACATCCTAATAGAAGCTTTCAACTATCTGGTCATCATGGCTTGATTAGGTTAGATTTGAAGAAGGAAAAGAGGAAACTGGTGAAGCGAAAGGCTATTAACGAGTTAGCATCAAGAGGGAAGGTAGAGGAATTCAGAATGGCGCTGCAGAACAGATTTTCCGCTTTAACTGAAGAAGACGACCGTAGTGTTGAAACAATGAATGATAATCTCACAGCTATCGTTACAGAGTGCGCCGCAGAAGTAGGTGGTAGGATGGTTCGACAGGATACCAGCAAGATATATCTCAAGGGTTTAAAGATCTGATTAAGAAACACCAAAGCATGAGGACGTCTAACTCCACAGACAGGATAGAACTAGCAGAGCTATCGAAGTTAATAAAGGAGCGCAAGGTAGCCGACATAAGAAATTTTAACATGGAGGAAATCGAGCATGCTCTAAGGAACGGAGGTAGCCTAAAATCAGTGAGGAGAAAACTGGGCATAGGTAAAAACCAGATGTATACGCTAAAAGACTAACAGGGCAATGTCATCAGCAATATGGATTAGATAGTTGAATTAGCCGAAGAGTTCTACACAAATCTTTACAGTAGCGAATGTAATCATCAAGTTACTGAGGGAGGCAGTCGAGCACAACAATGGGACATCCTGCCAGTAGCGAAGGAGGAAGTAAAGAAAGCCTTAGGAGCAGTGCAAAGAGAGAAGGCAGCTGGTGAGGATCAGGTAACAGCAGATTTGTTGAAGGACGGCGGAGTGATAGTGCTACAAAAACTAGCCACCCTGTATACGCAATGCCTTGTGACCTCGAGAGTACCAGAAGCTTTGAAGAACGCTAACATTATCTTAATTCATAAGAAAGGAGACGTCAAAGACTTGAAGAATTACAGACCGATCAGCTCATTGACCGCTGCCTACAAGGTATTTACTAAGGTAATCGGTAATAGAGTCAGGAGAACCTTGAACTTTAGTCAACCAAATGATGAGGCAGGTTTTTGTAAAGGATACTCGACAATAGACCACATTCACACTATCAATCAGGTGATAAAGAAATGCGCAGAATATAACCAACCCCTATATATAGCCTTCATTGATTACGAGAAAGCATTTGACACAGTGGAAACCTCAGCTGCCATGCAGGAATTGCGGAGTCAGGGTGTGGAAGAGTGTTATATGAAAATATTGGAGGACATTTATAACGACTGTACAGCTACTAAAGTTTTCCATAAAGTAAGCAATAAAATTCCAATACGGAAAGGTGTCAGGCAGGGAGACACGATCTCGCCAATGCTCTTCACTGCCTGCTTACAGGAGGTATTCCGGGGACTGGAATGGGAACAGTTGGGGATAAGAGTTAATGGAGAATACGTAAGTAATTTGCGATTCACTGATGACATTGCCTTTGTAAGCCACTCAGGACAAGGTCTGCAAAGCATGATGAATCAGTTAGACAGGCAGAGCAGAACGGTGGGGCTAAGAATTAACGTGCAGAAAACCAAAGTAATGTTCAACAGCCTAGGAAGGGAACAGCAGTTCGCAATTGGTAGCGAGGTGCTGGAAGTAGTAAGGGAATATGTCTACTTAGGGCAGGTAGTGACTGCAGATCCGGATCATGAGAGGGAAATAACTAGAGGAATAAGAATGGGGTGGGGCGCATATGGCAGGTTCTCTCGGATTTTAAATGCCAGCTTACCAATATCCCTGAAGTGAAAAGTATACAACAGGTGTATCGTACGGGTACTCACCTATGGGGCAGAAACGTGGAGGCTAACAAAGAGGGTTGAGCTTAAGTTAAGAACAACGCAGCGAGCTATGGAAAGGAAAATGATAGGTGTAACGCTAAGAGATCGGAAGAGGGCGGAGTGGATGAGTGAACAAACGCGGGTTAATGACATCTTAGTTGAAATCAAGAGGAAGAAATGGGCTTGGGCAGGGCATGCAATGCGAAGGCAAGATAACCGCTGGTCCTTAATGGTAATGGACTGGATTCCAAGAGAAAGCAAACGTAGCAGGGGACGGCAGAAAGTTAAGTGGGTGGATGAGATTAAGAAGTTTGCGGGGATACAGTGGCGGCAACTGACAAAGGAAAGGGTTAATTGGAGAGACATGGGAGAGGCCTTTGCCCTGCAGTGGTTGTAGTCAGGCTGATGATGATGATGATGACCTACAGCTTTGAAGAGTTAACAAGCAAACAGCACAAAGATTCGCAAAAATATGCTTTGAGCGCTCCCTGAGAGCAAAATATGAAAGGAGCCGCGACTTACTTTAGGAAAAGCTGAATGTGGGGTGGTTGCGTTAGCATTACTCTCGTAGCAGGTAAAGTGGCTAGAGGAGCAAGAAGACAACGAAGGCACAAGGCTGCGCCCATCTTTGTGATGTGATGTTCGGTGAACCGCCCGACTGAGAATGTTCAATCATCATGTGACCTAAGAGAGACCTTCGGAGTTTTCGCAGATTTGGTTGGCATGCAAAACGCTTGTGCAATTACTCCAGTCTCAGGACCAATGCGTAGAGGGCAGAAAGCGCGGGACAGTACAGCCGACACCACCGCGAAGTTGAATATATGAGAGTAGTAGGATGCTATGGCGCAAACAGGCTAGGAAGCGCTCGGCATCTCCGCTGGTGCTGGGCGGACCGGGCCGTCAGCGAAAAAATTATTCTTCGAATTGTAGAGAACACGGGGTCAAAACGCCAGGCTGACGGAGCCGACTGACCTCAATCAGTGCTTAGCCCCGGACCAAGATAAACGGTTGTCAAACTCGTCTGTGCCATAACTGGAGAGCAAGCGTAACTACTACAGATCAACAAGTCCCCAAAAGCTCTAAACCTTCGCCTCCATGAGGCGGAATGGGGCCGTATTCTGCAACAGTTCATTCCGCATTCGTCTTCAACAGGGATTGAAAGAGATAGAAAAAAGGTAGCAGATGATGGCGGACCAAAGCGAGTTCCGCAATTTACTTTAAAGAAAACCTCATTTAATGTGACAAGAGTGTTACGTAAAGCATTTATCTGTCATGGGCTCAAAGATACTTGGGCCAAACAAAGAGGTGTATAAACATGTAGTTGGTGGAGCATTAGAGAGAGTGCACAGTTCATTAAACGAAAGCGTCTTGTCGTCTAGGACTGGTTTTGAATGCGGCTGGATTAGCCAGGATGCAGCGATAGCGTAGAGGTAGAGCAACCACCACGCGGGCAAGTGGACCGGGTCTTAACTCGCGGTGCAGCGCAATTCTCCACCAGCTAAAAAAAAAATCTCCGCGTGCCGATAGAATGGCATAACCAAGACTGGGGTGCAGCCTGATCTCTGCGACCTTAACCGACCATGCACTTCCCCAAACAGAGCAGAATTTGGCCACCCCAGTGTAGTACTTGGTCAGAGACTTCTAGGAAGAAACCAATTAACCCTCGGCCCTCAGTCCTTAGCGGCTGCGGAGCAACTGACCAAGGGATTGGTCAGGCCTGTGCTGCAGCGGAGGGTGGTAAAAATATCTGGCTCGGGACAGGCCGCCATTGAAATCTGAACCTCGCAACGTTTAACGCTGGGACGTTAACCAGTGAGGCTAACCGAACAGTGCTGTTCAAGGTACGCAAAACATTGGATGCCACAAGGTTTAATGAGGTTAGGAGGACAGATGAGGCGTATACGGTACTAAGGGGCGGACATGTACTGTACTAACGTGGATTAGCGGACAGACGAGTAATAGGTATGGGATTCCTCATCAATCAGGATAGAGTTGGCAACATGGAGGAGCTCGTTAGTATTAACGAGAGGATGGCAGCTTTCGAAATTAGGCTTCCAAGGAGCACAGGTAACCGGCCTAGTATTCGAAACGCATTGGCAAAGGCCGCTCTTGCACAGGACCAGACTTAAACCGTCCATTTGAAATATTGGGTCGAGTACCTGTGCCGCATGGGCTTAACAAGAGGTACATGCTGAAGGTGGTGCAGGCGTATGCGCCTACATCATCCACGCAGGATAACGAGAATTTCGAAAGCGTCAATGAAGTGCAATCGGCTCTGAACACAGTAAAATCATAGTACGCTGTACTAATCGGCGACTACAATGCGAAGGTAGGCAAGAAGCAGGCCGGATGCCAGGCGGTAGGCGACAAAGGCATAGGCTCCAGGAATAGCGGGGGGCATAGTTGGTAGAGTGCGCAGAGAGAACTATATTATGGATCATGAACGCCTTCTTCCGGAAGTGAAAGAGCAGGAAGTGCACGTTGAACAGCTCCAATCGTGAGACTAAAAATGTAATAGACTTCATACTATGCTAGAAGTGTGTGATGAGAGGCTAGTTGGTAAGGCATTCTGAAGGCATTACGCTCGTCCAGTCAGCATCTTTTCTGTGTCCTGTCCCTTTCGTAGTGTTATGTCTTCGGAATTCATAATATGCGCTCACGCTGGTATCGTAGAAACATGTGGAGTTCCAGGAAAAGATGCGTTGCAGCGACCACAGGATTGTAAGGTGTCTAACTAGCTTAGACCTTAAGAGAGAACTGAACAAATTAGTCAAATGGGGGCCCATTAACGAGTTAGCGATAGGAAGGAAAGAGGAAGAATTGAGGATATCGCTACAAAAAATGATATTCAAATCTAACTGAGGAAGACGACCTTAATGTTCCAACAATGAGCGATAATCTCACAGCTATCATTATAGAGTGCGAAGTAGGAGATAAGATGGTTCGACAAGATGCCAGCAAGCTATCTCAGGAGAAGAGAGACCTGATTAAGACACGCGAAAGCATGAAGGCGTCTCACCCCACAGAGGCAATAGAACTGGCAGAACTATCAAAGTTAATGACTAAGCCCAAGTTAGCCGACATTAGGAAGTTTAAAAAGGAGAAAATCGAGCACGCTCTAAAGAATGGAGTAGCCTAAAAGCAGTTAAGGGTAAAGAAGGCATAGGTAAAAACCATATGTGGGCGCTAAAAGAAAAAAAAAGGCAATATCATTAGGAATATGGGTAAGTTAGTTAAAGTAGTTGAAGAGAGCTACACAAATCTGTGCAGTAGGCAACGCAATCAGCCCGTTAATGATGGAGGCAGTAGCGTACAACAATGGGGCATTCCACCAGTAACGAAAGAACAAGTAAAGAAAGCTTTAGGGCAATGCAAAGAGGGAAAACAGGTAGTGACGATCAGATAACAGCGGATCTCTTGAAGGACGGAGTGGAGATTGGGCTATAAAATCTAGCCTCCCTCTATACGCACTGCCTTAGACCTCGAGCATGCCGGAAGCTTGGAGAACGCTAACATTATATTAATTCATAAGAAAGATGCCAAAGACAAAAAATTACAGCTGGATCAGCTTACTGCCCACTGCCTACAAGGTATTTACTAATGTAATCGTGAATAGAATCTCGACAACCTTAGAGTTCAATCATCAAATTGATCAGGCAAGCTTTCGTAAAGAATTCTCGACAACAGACTATATTCAAACCGTCAATCATGTGAGATAAATGCGTGGAATGCCTTCGAAACGAAACCCTTTATTTCGGCTGACTTGCGCCTGCAAAGAACAGAATGACTCGGCGGCGGCGTAGCAACAGGCATGCTCAGCGGTCGTCGAACAGAATGTCCGCCGCTCTCGGCCATGCTTAATTTAAAGCAGATAGCGAACTATCGAGAGAAAACGTGCTAATTTACTGCAAGATTATCAAACAATCCATAATCGGCTCCACCTGGATACGATGAATGGAGATAAATCTGTTCGCGTCTTGCACCACACAAAGCAATAAAGTGGAGTGCCGGCAGCTTTCAAGAATGAACAAGCCCTAGAAAGATTCGCTGCGATATAGCGTTCGCTGATTAATAGAAAGCATTTGATTCAGCGGAAAACTCATGCAGGCGTTGCGGAACAGGGTTTAGACGACTCATACGAAACTACTCGAAGATGTCTTTAACGACTCCATAGCTACCACAGTCCTTCATAAAGTCAGCAACAAAATTCCAATTGGGAAGAGTGCTTGCAGACATGATCTCACCAATGCTATGTTCACTGCCTGTTTAGAGCAGGTATTCCGGGGCCTGAAATGGAAAAAATTGGGGATAAAAGTTAATGAAGAAGGCCTAAGTAATTTGTCATTGGCTGACGACATTGCCTTGTAGAGTCTCTCAGAAGATGAGCTGCAGAGCATGAAGAATAAGTTAGAGAGGCAGAGCAGAACGGTAGATCTTACAATTAACAGGCAGAAAACCAAAGTGACGGTCAATAGTCTCGCAAGGCAGAGCAGTTCACAATTGGTAGCGGGTTGCAGGGAGCGGTAAGGAAATACGTCTATAGGGCAAGTAGTGGCCGTTGATCTGGATCACGAGAGGGAAAGAACTTGAAGAATAAGAATGGGGTGGTGCGTACATGGCAGGTTCTCTCAGGTCATGAATGGCAGTTTACCAATCCCTCAAGAGAAAAGAATGCAACTGCTGTATCTTACCGGTACTACCCATGGGGCAGAAACCTGGAGGCTAAAGAAAAGGATCCAGCTTAAAGGGAAACTGCATAGGTTTTAGAAATCAACGAGCTTAAGAGGGTCGAATCTGTGAAACTTGCAGGCAAAGCATGCGAAGTGTTTTTGGGGTAGCACTTGAAATAGTGAAGTAATCGCCAATTAAAATCCGGATGCTCTTCAAGCTTCTCCGCAGCGCACAACGCCAAGTGGGGGGCGCATGATGACGTCATCGAAGGTATCGGTACATTTCCAAGGCACAAACGCCTGCTTTGAAGGAAAAAAACAAAGCCATCGAAGGTAAACCCTGCCAAGAGTTGTTTGGCAGCGTCTAACGAGTCAGGGCAGGGTGTGGCTGACGACAGCGGTAATTTGAAATCATACCTTCCATGACGTCACGCTAAATTTCTCTGCCCTCCTCCGGTGCATTAAGGAGAAGCGCAAAATTCCATCGTTGATTGCGTCACTATTTTAAATACTAGTCCAAAGACACTTGCCATACATTACCTACAGCCTATATAGATTTGAATCCTTGAATATCGCACAAATTCTCAAAAAAGTGCTGCAGTTGCCCTTTAAGTAAAGGAGAACGCAGCGACCTATGGAAAGAGAAATGATAGGTGTAACACTAAGAGACCAGAAGCGGGCAGAATGGGCGACGGAAGAAATGCCAGCTAATGACATTCTATTCGAAATCCACAGGCATAAAGAGGCTTGGGCAGGGCATATAGTGCGAAGAAAACATGACCAAGTAGAACGTGTTGTCGGGCTAGTTGGTTCAATACTTCAGACATGGCAGTGCGCGAAACACACACACACAAGACAGGTTACGGGACGAGCGAAAACTTACAACTGATTTTATTCAAAATACAAGGCACATATTTAAAGGAAGAAAATAGAATGCACTTTGAGCATGCGCATCGAAATTATACATCATGTGGCAAACAGAAGCATACCAAGGTCTGAACTTACACCGTCTTATCGAGAAAGGCTACCTCACTATTGTACAGTGCAACCGAAGAATCACTGATACATGCTTGTCCTCTTTTCTTTATGAAATACGCTTCCATCACTTCACGTGCAATTGAATCTCGACTTTTGCCCAGAACTCTGATCTCATTAAGCCGTGGCCGACAGTGACTGCAGGACCGGCTATGCTTTGCCAAATTTGATCCCTCCCCCGTTGTTAGCGATAACCCATGTTCCCGTGCGCGATCGTTCAAGCAGCGTCCAGTCTGGCCTACGTACGTTTTTCCACACGTCAGTGGCATTTCGTAGACAACTCCGACGGCGCATTCTGCAAAGGGCCTAGCGTGCTTCTTGTCACAACCACTTTTCTTTGTTCCTTGATTGGTGATGCGGGGGCATAGCTTTGCCAGTTTGGACGGTGCTGTAAACACCATTGGCACATTGTACTTTCCCGCCACCTTCTTCAGGTTGTGTGACACCTTGTGCGCGTACGGCATGACTACTGGTGTTGCTTTGCTTTCAGCCCTTTGCCGCGCTTTCCCTTTCATCTTTTGCAGTAGCGCCCCCGCATCACCAATCAAGGAACAAAGAAAAGTGGTTGTGACAAGAAGCACGCTAGGCCCTTTGCAGAATGCGCCGTCGGAGTTGTCTACGAAATACCACTGACGTGTGGAAAAACGTACGTAGGCCAGACTGGACGCTGCTTGAACGATCGCGCACGGGAACATGGGTTATCGCTAACAACGGGGGAGGGATCAAATTTGGCAAAGCATTGCCTGTCCTGCAGTCATTGTCGGCCACGGCTTAACGAGATCAGAGTTCTGGGCAAAAGTCGAGATTCAATTGCACGTGAAGTGATGGAAGCGTACTTCATAAAGAAAAGAGGACAAGCATGTATCAGTGATTCTTCGGTTGCACCGTACAATAGTGAGGTAGCCTTTCTCGATAAGACGATGTAAGTTCAGACCTTGGTATGCTTCTGTTTGCCACATGATGTATAATTTCGTTGCGCATGCTCAAAGTGCATTCTATTTTCTTCCTTTAAATATGTGCCTTGTATTTTGAATAAAATCAGTTGTAAGTTTGCGCTCGTCCCGTAACCTGTCTTGTGTGTGTGTTTCGCGCAACTGCCATGTCTGAAGAAAACATGACCACTGCTCGTTAAGGTTAACGGATAGGGTTCCATGTGAACGGAAGCGTAGTTAGGTGGGCGGATGAGATTAAGAAGCTTGTGGAGATACGGCGGCCGCAGGTGTCAAAGGAGAGGATTAATTGGAGAGACATGGGAGAGTCCTTTGACCTGCAGTGGGCGTAGTCAGGATGATGAACATGATGATGATGTATCAGCCAGTACAGTAATTTGGCCACGGACGTCGCTCCTCGCATAAAATACCAACCACTGTTTACTCAAACCTCCACAACCATGCGATTTAGGGATTGAAAAGAAAGTTCACGAGACGTCGTTGGCGTTGGCACAGACTGGAGCCACGGAATACGTGAGCGTTTTTGAGAATGAGGCTGATAGATGAAGTAAAGTTCTTGACGGCTCGCGCGATAGCAAACGGATATGAATGGAAGTTGCCACCTTGAATGGCTTATCTTATCTTTGGTGCTGCTTTTATTGAAAAGAAATTCAATGTGCGCTTTTTGTTAAACTCTTATATAAAGGAGACCTACCCCTAATAAACAGTTTAAGTTCGCGCACATTATCTCCTTTGTCTGCTTCGTCGCTGTGTTCGTCTTAGTGCCTCAGTTTACCGCCCGTGGAACATTTAAGATGTGGGACCAAGTAGATGCCTCTGGTGCTTTGTTATCCTTGTCGATATGCTTTGTTTTGCTCCTCCAGCATGCGACTTTATCGCTTTCTCTTCGTTACAGCAGACGCGACCAGCGCGCTTTCGAATGATAACGCTCAACGCGGCAATGCATACGATTTCATGATGAGTTGTCGGTACCACACTCATCCTGAGTGTTCAGAGCCATCTCTCAACTGTCTGCGGCCGATGCGCCCATTGATGTCGAGTGGCGACGGTATGTATTGCAGTCTGTTTTAAGGCACATCTTCGCGCAAATAAACAGGTGACTTTCCGCCGCACCATCATCAATCTTTTCCCGAATGCCGTCACTGTTATATGAAGTTACTGGACACAACGTTTTTTTAAATCCGTGCATGAATTATGGGGTACCACCTGAGTCTGAACACGCGCAGGAAACATAGGAGCGACTTCAGCCTTCTACAAGCCAGCTGAAAGAGCCGTAGTCGTTGGATGGGGTCCCAGAGATCAGGCGACGGAGAGCTACTCAAGAGATCTTTAGGAGTTGTCTACAGAAATTGGGTCCAACGCCCAATGCTGGGTCCACGGCCAGTCTCCAAACAAACAAGTCATGTACTACGCACGGTACATGATGTGCTCCAAATCTGAAAGTGGTACGTTTCCACTTTCGAAACAACTGGAGTGGTTTATCAAGAACTGCGATATCCTTAATAAGTAAATATTTTGCCTCGTAACGTTGCATGAGGCCTTCGTCTCAAAACTGATTTCATGAACTTTTTATGCAGGTCTGACGAGATGTAAGTTGATATTCGATTATTTATTTTTGAAACGTTTGTTCTAAACTAGAAAATTTAAGACGGCGCAGAAAATATATTTTAAAGTAGAAAACAAATTATCCCCTAAACTAAGCACAGCCCTCTCTGTTCAGCGCTCACTGCCCCAACCCCTTTACTCTTCCATTAGAGGCCTTCGGAATGGTAAGAGCTTTAGTTTGAGACCGTCATCAAGGCGTTATTTGAGTCTTGGTACGCGTCTTTTGCTACGGAATTCCTACTCGTTACAGCAATAGCGAACCAGGTTTTCCTGCAGCATTTATTCTTTAACTGAGTGGCGGGTGATTACTGCTGCCAATTTGGATTGACACATGTGTATCTGTTCTCACCGAATGATCCCGGCAATTTTCTTCCGAGAATTGGCAGCACACTGAAACAGTAATGTTAGACTGGCGCACGTTGTTTTTTAAATCTTGCTAGCTGCCCAGCGCCGCTGTTATTAAGTGTCACCCACTGCATTTCGTGGGAACAGATTCTTATACTTAGGGGCACAGCAAGCCACTTAGGATCTAGTATTTTGTTGAGGTGACTATCATCTCCTACTCTAAATTTCTCCCTTGTGCTCTGGTAGCCTGCGGGGGTTTTCAGTGCGCTCTGTAAATTAATCAACAAAAGAACGATCCACATTTTAACGATGATTGAAAGCTCACAATTGAACTGTTTTTTTTTTTTTGTCTCGCTATTGTATCACTTCAAGCGCTGTTTTGTGGAGCGGAGAAATGCGCTAATGGCCAACTATCCAAGTCGGGCTACAGTAATCAATGATGTCACTTAGCGTAACACGTCACATGTTTGAAGCGCTTGATTGGGTCCCACACATGAGTACAGACCAGCACTACTCTTCTTTCGCTGTTTTCGTACTATGAATAAATGACATTGCTATCCTTAAAAGCTCGTCTCACAGCTATCGCTTTGCGGTAAAATAAATTGCGCTGACGGCTAGAAAAATGCAACTTCTATTGATTCCCAGCTAGCCACATTAACCCATTCTCTCTGGTTTCTAGTGCATTACTTCTCTAGCTTCAGGTATCTGGAGTCTAACAAGGAAAGCATGAATAGAAATTTGAATTCTGTGCCGCAATACACTTCATTAGACGCCTTTAGCATACCATGTACCGTGTTACCATTACCGTTACCGGAGTACCGGGAGCTCGCCCACCACCGCTCAGAACGCGCTGATTGGTTCGATGCTGCATGCGCGCGCGCAGCTACCGGGTACGTGGCGCCATCTGGCGCCGTCAAGACGATTTCCTTGGTTTGGTTTGGTTTATGGGGTTTAACGTCCCAAAGCGACTCAGGCTATGAGGAATGCCGTAAAGGAGGGCTCCGGAAATTTCGACCACCTGAGGTTCTTCAACGTGCACTGACATCGCACTGTACACGGGCCTCTAGAATTTCGCCTCCAAAGAAATTCAACCGCCGCGGCCGGGATCTAACCCACGTCTTTGCGCATGCGCATTGGCTGCGCGCGGGCTCCCGGTACCCCGATAAACGTAACGATAATCCGGTACACGGTATGCTAAAGGTGTCTGTTGCCCCTTGGCTTGCCCTCAGAATATGTTCCTTTGCTCAGGGGATACCTGCCGAGGTGACAGCGGCGGGCCGCTAATGCAAGCAGTTCACGGTGAAGAGACAGTGTGGACTCAGGTGAGTCACTTCTTTGATTATTCTACGATAAAATTATGCGACAAAATTTCTTCCATACACATTTGGCAATGGACATCATCATTTTCAAGAACAGCTGTTTATGTAGCACCATTGCTGATGGGGACGGTTAACTAGTTGACTTCTACAAAACCTTTCTGTAGTAAGATTATATCTACATGTCTCGAAACGGGCGCCTAATTTTACTAGTAGAGATTAATTCCTACATGCGCATTCCAGCCAGAATTGGTTTGCCAATTCCGTGTGCTCATGCTATCTGCACTAGTTTCGCTCTCGTATGGCCGGATCCTCCATGCATCCGAATGCACGCTTTAAAGACAGGAGCCCACAAGTGCAGCTTGTTGCTTACCTTACGTTTAGGTATCATATCTCATGCCTAATGATTAGCATTGCCTGCTATCTGTCCTACTCATGCGCTTCGAGGCATTCGTACAATTGTGTTTTCAAGATCCTTCATGTCCTCTGCAAGCTTTATAGTGTCGTCGCTAAACACATCTCAGTGTAATTCCACTCTGCGCTTCGTAGTTCTCTCGGTTGGGTTCGTAGACAACTGATCTTACGTCAGCAAAAATTAACCCAGCTTGACTGGCTTAACGCCGCTCACGCTAATGTTAACAGCCAAACTGCCTGGAATTTAGCTTTTCTCGTGGGGATCTTCCACCCTCCGTTTGCACATAGCTTCCGTAACCATCGCGAGGGCTTCTGGATTCGCCCGACGACGCCGTTCCCGTTCGCGCGCCAACTCTCGCTGGCGCTCCCGACGGGCGCCTGGTACTTCCGGAGAACGCGCGGCATTACCTATTTTCTGAACATTCGAGAAATAAAGCCTTTTTTTCCATCGTAGTTTCCGAATATTCGAGAAAGGACCACCAAGCGCTCTCGTCGTGCATAGTGCTTGCTCTCTCCCTCGCCCTGCTATGCTCTCTCCACATTGCTGCTCCCGCGTTACCATGCGTTGTCCCATTAAAGCCTCGAGCAAGAACAGCTTTGCTGTTAAAAGTGCGAAGTTTGCCTGCACGCTGATGCACGGTTCAATTGCAGTATTTCGTCTGGAGAGCCGGATCTCTTTTTTGTGTCTTTTTCCTTGTAAGTTTTTTCCATCGTCACCCTTTCGAATCCGACCCAATTATATCAAACATGAAGATTCTATCTTCGGTACACTCCATCTGGTCTAGCGTTCATCCTGTGTTCCTCTTCGTTTGCGTCTGTGTCTTTCGCGCTATTGTCTCAGATAATGTATAACCAACGCGCTTGTGTAGATGTAGTAATGTACTTCTAGATATTGTTGAACAGAAGGATTACATACCACTGTACATTTGAACTATATAAATTGTATTTCACGTATATTATGACTTCAGTGTCCCCATTAAAACTTTTCATGTTATTGTTCTGTTGTCGCATCTGTGGAAGAAGCGTATTCGTAATTCGCCAAGTTTTGTTGCGAGCTCTGACAGCTGAGCTCCTAGCAATTTTACAGAGCCCAAGCCATGGTCCCCAACTGCCTTGCTATCTATCTGTGTCGTTTCGGTTTTCGCACTGAGGGGAATCATTACTCCAGTGTACTGCATTTTTACTCGCTCTTGGTCCCGGGAGCATGGTCCGGTCTCAGCCTAAATGTGGAAAATTTGTTCTTTTCCCTTCCTCGTTATCAACTAGGCACAGCAACGTAGAACGATGAAAATGAACTGTGGGTCTAAAAATGAATGTGTAATTTCAAGTGTGTCATTCCTAGAATAGCAACCCTTCTACCTCAGTAACAGTCACATTCCTGGGGAGATAAAACACTAATGCAAATGTGTGATGTGTATAGGTGCGACGAAAGCCTCTGCCCTAAGCAATATTTCTCTTAGCCAGGTTGACGGGAAGGTTTAGCAAGGCTTTTTAGAAGCATTTATGCGCATTTTTTGATGCCTGGTTCATTTTCTAGTTGTCGTAACATCCCTCGAGCGAAAAGCTGTGGCACATGTTCTTCAGCGCAATGTGTCTTTTCTTCTTAATCACGTCTGCTGTACCGCTGTTTTTAAGTAATTATGAATAAGCATAAACTTGGCTAAAACGCCAGTCTTCTAGTATTTCTCTCGCACGCATATGCCCTCTGAATTCATGAAATGAGGACGGGTTCTCTTTTCAGTAAGCAAAACGACATTAAGTTGTCCATTTTCACGGCTTTAAGTTGGTGTCCGCGACACCGCATTTCACGTTAATAAATTTGTGTGATGTAAGTGAACCATGACTTCTTCGAAGCCGTCGTGTGGACCAGAGACGAGATGCTGTGCACGAAGCTGATTCGTTATTTTGTAAGCACAGCAGATAAACGCATTGTGGACAAGAGGGCTTGGGGTAGTGAAAGAAAATCTGTCTGCACTAAGCAAAGTTCCTTGTATCTCTGATAGAGCATGAGAAAACGATAAGAGCATTAATATTTTTTTTAAATCTCTGCCACCACAAGACGGAGTATATACCATTGGCAGGATGAAATATTCGCCACTTTAGACGAAAAGGTCCATGGGAAAATGTCGGCGCAACTTTCAAACGTAAGCCAGCAGCGGCAAGCATCAGACGCCTGCCGCCACGATGGCTGAGTGGTTATGGCGTTCGGCTGCTGACCCGAAAGACCCGATATCAATTTGGCTGCTGCAGTTGCATTTCGATGGGGGCGAAATGGTAGAGGCCCGTGCACCGAGCAATGTCAACGCCTTAAAGAACCTACGTTTTCGAAATTATCCGGAGTCTTCCTCTACGGCGTGCCCCAGGGCCCGAGTCACATTGCTACGTTAAGCCCCGTAAAGCAACCGACCAATTTCAAACGCTGTAGTATGATCACATTAAATCACCAGCAAATTCATTTGTCTGCGCCAAATGTAATGGAACAAAAACTGAAGTCATCGGGGTGTAAAACTCTATACCATAAGAAAAAAGGAACAGAAGTGGGCTCGGAATACGAAGTAACAAGCGCAGTCGAAGGAACACGACAGCTAATCTGCGTCAGACGAACCATGCTTCCAGTACTTGGTGTTGCCACCACAGCGTGCTCACGTGCTCTAGAAATTGATCTATTGAAGCGGGAATGAATATTTTACTCTGATACAAAAGACTCAAGCTTTGAAAAGTTGAACAAGATTAAGGGAGAATACGAAAAGAGAAAGAGACAAATATCAATAAATTTCTAGTTTGTAGGCCTCCTGACATGAGTGTCCGTGAGGTTTTTGAAGTGCGCTTTTTATTCTTATGTGAAAAAGGAGAGAAGATTACGAAAGGAAAGAGATTCAACGAAGAGCGGCACTCCTTGCCACTTCAAAATGCTCACATCGCTGTTGCCTTGGCCTGCCTAATCCAACCCAGCCCCCATAATGACTTCTGCTAAAGTGACGAAAATAAATCTCTTACGATTTCTTTATACTGATTTACAGCGACACGGCACATATTCGCTTGGCAGAGAGTCGCAGTGCACATAAGTGCGAGAAAGATAGGCGGTTACATGTACTGTTGGGCTCAATATGAATTTAACCGCGTCCGATGCGAACTGAGCTTGCCTCTTTATATTAAATTAATGTTCCTTCCCAGAGAGCACCCAACTTATACAAACATTCGGTGTGCTTTCTTTTTGCATCAACGGCTAACTCGATCAACTTCTAGTGTCATTAGGCTCACACTTTTTCGATAACTGAGCGCCTATGTATCATGTGCTTTGCAGCTCATACTGGGCACGACAGAACGTGTTGTGCAATGACAGCGCGGTAAGCAGTGCTTGCAGGTGTAGCTGGCTCTAGGGGAGGCTACAAATTTATTTCCCGAAAACAAAAATAAATTGAACTGAAAATTTCAAGTTATGAAGTTCATGATTATTACGAGCAACATCACGTGTCTTTATCTGGAGGGCTTTGATTTTTATTTAGGTCCAAATCTCAGTAATTTGCGACATTTTGCTAGCTTGGGTAGACACTGTCTTAAATATAGCGAGGTTTAACATTATGTTACCGTTTTTAGCCTAAATTACGACACCTTGTGAAAGGAGAAAAAATATTGTCGCTGAAACATAAACGCTGTTGATATGAAAATTCTATAAAATACAACAACTTTTGATTTCGTACTCTACCACGAAAACGTTGAAAATTCTTTAGTGGTTTCTTTGAGGACGTTAGATGAAAAACAACACAAGCAAAGGATTAAAAAAACTGTTTTTATTGTACCCTGTTTTACAATTGACAAAAAATTTGAAACCAACCAACTGACTTTTACTTCTCTGAGGAAGTTACAAATAGCGCTCATGTGAGCAAAATTTTTTTTTTAGAAAGATACTACCGTGAAACTCAATTCACAAAATCTCTAATAAGCCCAGTTTATTTCTTCAAAAGAATCGGCGGTGGTCCTTTTTGGGGTCCTGGATGTTTTGCTCCAAATTTCCCTTCACGTTTTCTACGTTTTGGTGGCAAATCTGGTGCTCGACAACTATTTCTTCGCCTCTTCACCACTTCAGCCGTTCGTACAGCTGAGTCCTGGCAGGTCCGTGGTAGCTGACGCAGCTCCACTTACAGAATTCATTTATTTATTTATTTATTTATTTATTTACCCTAAGGGCCCTTTGGGGCATTACATAGGCGGGGGGAATACAACTATTCAAGATAGGTTATATATGCACCTCCATACCACCAAATTGCGCGGACATATCTGCGTGAGCAGTCGAGCATGTCGCCAGATATCTTGCTCACATCAGGACAGCGTTCTCTGTAAAAAAAAAATGGCTGTTTTGGCGTATCGTCAACTACTATAGATGTATGACCGCTTGCTCAATAAAGCACAAAACGCCAAGTGTACAGATGACGACGATTGTGTTAACTATGATAATATTCTGCTTTGGAAGAAGTTTTCGGCGTGGTCTGTCAAATCTTTCAGCAGAAGTCGCCCAGCAGTTGTCGAGCCACAACGTAGCAGGGACGCACTTCTCTGGCCCCTGAAACTTCTCAGGCACTGCAGCGCTGCCGAGTTCTGTGCACAAAAATAGAGCGAAAAATAATGGGGTGCACAAAAATAGGGTGAAAACTAATAGGAAAATCATTGATGCCATTTTTGTTTCAGAGTCAACATGACAAAGGCTTGAGCACTACCTGGTATCTTAACCAACGGAGGCATACTACCTGAATGCACATAAATATGGTGAAAAATGGTGTGCACAAAAATAGGGTTAAAACTAATAGGGAAATCATTGACGCCATTTTATTTCAGAGTCAACATGGGAAGTGCTTGAGCACTACCTGGTATCGTAACGAACGGAGGCATACTACCTGAATTAGAGTGGCATGTGCAGGCAGTTGCCGTAGCGCCATATCTTTTGTCGCTGGTTAGACTGACCATGCTATTATCGTGTTCACGCTATTCAGAACACAGACCATAAAAGAAACGACTGTAACGCATACAAAAGTTACACCTTCGTATTTATCCCCTTAGCAGTCAGCGCCGTGAACATGCACTACAAAGCTTGCGCAGTCGATGAAATTTTTCTTCATAATGGCTGGCACATCACCGATCTCAGTGAATGGCTCTTGACCCCTATCTTCTTCAAAACTATGTCAATGGTGCCCAATGTGGGTACAGGGCAGAATATTGTAGCCTTTCGCTAATGCGCACGCGAAACAGAGACCCTTCAACACAAAAGCAACTGGAAGAGCCCGCACTGCGGACCCCCAAAACATACCGGTATTTCAGTTTTCTTGTGCGTTCTATAGATCCTGAAAACAAAAACAAATTGCAACTCATTACTTGTAGCGGCAGCTGATTGCTTGCCCATCGTTGTTCAGCTATGCACGTCAATGAGAAGGAACGCTGCATTTCGGACAAGAACTGCTGGAAGCCTGTGCTTCGGCTCAGCATTTCTGTGAATAGCTGTATTTTTGGCCTCATTTGTGCGTTACACTAATGACTACCTTTTATAGCGCGTTCACAGCTTGGTTACAAAAATAAGCTCAGCTCGTAATTCGCGAGAATAGCCGTTTATCTCATCAGATGTCCCCCATCCTTTTGCAGGTGGGCATCGTGAGCTGGGGCAAAGGGCGCGGATGCACAAACGGTTCCTACACCTACTACGTCAATCTCGCCAACTACGTGCCCTGGATTGCAGAAAAAATACGCTAAGACGCAGCATCAAATAGCTCTTCAACGAGCGAGGATGTAATTTTACCGGCGCGGGATCCACGCCAACGTCTCAAATAAAATATTCGTACAGAAACATAGCAGCTTGTGTCCAAGAAAAATTTATATTTTTGGGTCATGATGGTAAAAGCGGATATTCAGTGATATATTAAATATCTGGTCGGCAGGAAACCAAAAAAAATGAGAAATTAATTGACTAGATGGCATAAGAGAGATTTAATTTTAATGTTGTGTCATTAAAGGAAAGAAAACGTGACTGACGTTTAAAAGAGGGAAACGAACGGATAGGTGCTTAGGGTATTTTCTGTGTCATTTGAGCACGAAATGGCAGCAAGACGTGCAGTGCAAGCCAATAATATTAAGAGTTAATTTTGTGGATAATCCCAAATTTTGTCCATGACAACACAGCCTCTCCTTTACGGCGCATAATGTCGAAACGAAAAAAAGATCATAGCATAAAATATCTTATTTCTGAGCATAAATTCAGAAGAAGCAACATTGCCTAGTACTTATTGTTTTACAGTTTCCTCCAAATTACAAATAATATCTCGAAATACAAGTGGCCGCGTAGCATATCAGCGCTGCGTGGCAGCTTGTCGCCACAGATTTGCCCAATCACTAGACGTAAGGGCCAGATCGAACGCGATTGCTAGCTGCAAGCTTCCAGTGTTCGTGAACGTCGAAAGCGGCTACAGGAAGCTTGGTCGAAACTTTGGACGTGCCTAGACTTTGGATGTGCCTAGAAGATGCCGCTTCAAAATCTGGTCCGCATTCGCTTGTGGCGCGTTACGTGGCAGAGCGGAACGGATGACCGGGCTCGTTTGCAATTAAATACCGACTGCCCATCACGTTTTAATGACACGGGGTGATGATGGCGACGCTTAAACGCTACAACAAAAAGAAAAATTGCTTACAAAGGCAGCGGAATACTAATTAGCTCCCGCAAGCTTTCATAATCAGAGCAGCTACTATCCAGTCGTAATGTGGCATAACCTGCCTGCATTACCGCAACAAACTAAAGGGCAAACATCTTCACATCAGCCAGCGATACCGCAGTAAAAATTTCGCATCCCAATGCTGTAAAGATTATAGTTTGTTCGATGAGAAATGAAAATGAAGATACATTTTTGTTTTCTAGCAATTGCCTTGCGGCGGCGGCAAATGGTCGTGCGCGTGACGTGTGGACCAATTAAGCACCAACTGCAATGAAACATTTCGCTCTGTAAAAACAGGTTCTTCTAGTAGTATGTCAACAGATTCATAAAAAAAAGAGAGACGACATTCGAAATCAATTTGCATGCGTAAGAAATCACTCGAAAGAAATCGTTCGTTTTCTTGAAGTACTTTGAAAAAGGGCCGCGTTGCCCACTGCCGCAAATGACGAAAAAAACGAACCTCTCGGATGCATAATTATGGCATTTTTTTCATGAATGGCCGGAAACAGCGAACTGCGATTCGCTAGGATATGCATTACTTAGAACGAACGTATGCGACCGGAGCCCACTTTTTAGTTGAGGGAGTTTTTTCGCCAGCTGTCGCTACCACTACAGCAGTTTTTGAGAAAAACCAGTCAGAATAGTGACAGACGGTGAGTGCTTTCGGTTCATTTTGACCAAAGCAGGCAAGAACGTCGTACAAACGCCACGTGGAACAAAATAGACCGAGATATACCGCGCAGCGCTCGCTGTTTGCCGCAGTTGGGAAACGCGTACTGTGTGCGTCTACTTGCCCCCATATCGACACAGGGTTTCCGAAACGCAGTCGCGCATAAGTTGGAAACAGTTCTCCACAGGACCATAGTAGGGCGGCGGACTCACATATCACTTACAACGTTTTCAATCGTTGCCGTCCGCAATCCGTTCATTCCCAATGAGTTCGGCTTGAGGAAGGCTCCCAGTATTCCGCACCTATACCTTATGTTCGCCAAGTTGCCTAAATGCACGATACGCTGCCAACTGCCCGCGTCGTCTATTAGCTGCTTTTTAAATGCTTATATAAGTAGCACTCGTTCTCTAAGAAGCGTAGAAGATTATCAAGGTTAGTTTTTGACATTCCCAAGATAATCAGAGGAATTCTAGCTGAACTGAATTTCATTGTAGTTGGGCTTTAAGGACAACAGTGAGAGAATTTGCGACAAATTTTGTAAGTAATTTGGAAATCAAAAAATGAAAGAATCGAAAGGAATAATTGCGACGGGCCTTGCGGAGCGAATTATTTCCAAACATGCAATTGTGGTATCGCTGTCACCTCTCCAGACAAGGCGTTCTGCTATAGATCAAGGGGGAAGTGGGAATATCCTTACTGCGGCCCAGGCAAGAGGTGACCAGGCACTGGACCTCAACGTGGCTGTCGACGTCTCCCACGACTTTGCAGTGCGCAGCGCTGGCACTTCAAACTGCCCAAAGCATGTCAAAGACGACTTTCCCGTTTTCTTAAACGGAAGCTCGCCTATCGTACGCCTGTAGAAAATACAGTCCGGTGTCAAGCGCTCACGAGACAAGGTATACTCAAGGCTCGGTGATCTTCCCACATTGTTTAATACAGCAACTGAAGAGCTGTTCCGGCATTTGGCCGACATACTATTGATAAATTATGCAGTACTCTCATGCGGCTTTACAAAATGTATCAGCAGGGGCTTGGATGCCACAATTCAAGACACACTAAAAACGGTGTCTGAGTCTACAGGCGTCTTAGATGGCCCGTGGCCTGTTCTGTATCGCCTACATATCAGGATTTGCACCACCCTGTATAAGACCGTGGTAGACAGGCCCCGCGCCTGGCGTGCACTTTGGATTCGACACTTCACCCCACAAAAAAAAGTTATCACGATATTCCGCTCACACATCGAATCCAACAGCCAAGGCAGCCACTCTAAATACTAAAGTGAATGCAAACGGCAGCCTCTAGCTTACGCCTTTTTAAAATATATTTCTGTTGGCAACACTAGGTAGTGAAAATAACATTTTAGGCCCTCTACACCACCGATCACTTGCTTTTTATAAAATTCTGCAGACAACTTTTCTATCCTTTGTGCTTGGCGTATGATAGCCTTACCTGCCTATGTACCAGTAAACTCAGTCTCTTTCCCCTGTGTCTTTATGCCTACAGTAAACTAGCCTAGGCTCTAAATGAACATATTTAAAAGTATAAAGTCATACCGTCTGACCGAGAGCAAGAGAGTACGCTTTCTGGAGGTGTTGCGATTATCATCAAGTCTAGTGTTTCAACTCGTGAAATTCAGTTAAAACCAAATATGAAGTTGTCGCAGTCACTGTTGTCCATTTTAAAACTATCACATTATGTTCCATATATCTCGAGCCACACATGACGGTTACACTTAACGAATTCGAGGCACGTCTAGAACAGCTGCCAGAGCCATATCTGTTAGTTCGTGACTTCAATGTCCACTCCTTTTTCTGGGGAAGTGAAGAAACTAACACTAGACACCGTATTTTCAAAAATTAATTCTCTGAAATTATGTCTGCTTACTGAATTGAAAAAGACACACTTACTATTCGCCAAGCACTGGAAAAATGAACTGTTTACATATATCGTTTAGTTCACCATCTGATACTGATTTTAGATAATTAAGCAAACAAGGAAGAGGAATGAGGGGCTCGTTGTAAATATGACAGAAGCCAACAGCCACAGAAACCAAGGGGCACAGGGGATTATTTTTAATTTATTTATTTATTTTGTGGTGTTGATCAATTTAGAATATGTCATCGCTTAAAGCTAATTGATTAGAAAAGCAGAAGAAAAAACAACCACATGCCGCCGGTGGGATCCGAACCCACGACCTCCGAATTACGCGTCCGGTGCTCTACCTCTGAGCTACGGCGACGGCTGTCAAACCTTCTGCTTCCGGGAGTATTTATGTTTACAAGTAACCTAACCTTGAGAGTATTCATCAGCGCCACCCACGTTCATAAGCGGCGGACGTAGAACGTCCTGAGTTACCGCAGGTGTGACGTAGAACGTCATCGAACGGAGAGGGTGGAAGCTGTGTGAGAACCCTCTTGTGCTTCTTATGGCATCAAGGCTGCCAGAATCGAGGCCCTCGCTAAGCAATTAAGCAAACAAGGAAGAGGAATGAGGGGCTCGTTGTAAATATGACAGAATCCAACAGCCAGAGAAACCAAGGGGCACAGGGGATTATTTTTAATTTATTTATTTATTTTGTGGTGTTGATCAATTTAGAATATGTCATCGCTTAAAGCTAATTGATTAGAAAAGCAGAAGAAAAAACAACCACATGCCGCCGGTGGGATCCGAACCCACGACCTCCGAATTACGCGTCCGGTGCTCTACCTCTGAGCTACGGCGACGGCTGTCAAACCTTCTGCTTCCGGGGGTATTTATGTTTACAAGTAACCTAACCTTGAGAGTATTCATCAGCGCCACCCACGTTCATAAGCGGCGGACGTAGAACGTCCTGAGTTACCGCAGGTGTGACGTAGAACGTCGTCGAACGGAGAGGGTGGAAGCTGTGTGAGAACCCTCTTGTGCTTCCTATGGCATCAAGGCTGCCAGAATCGAGGCCCTCGCTAAGCAATTAAGCAAACAAGGAAGAGGAATGAGGGGCTCGTTGTAAATATGACAGAAGCCAACAGCCACAGAAACCAAGGGGCACAGGGGATTATTTTTAATTTATTTATTTATTTTGTGGTGTTGATCAATTTAGAATATGTCATCGCTTAAAGCTAATTGATTAGAAAAGCAGAAGAAAAAACAACCACATGCCGCCGGTGGGATCCGAACCCACGACCTCCGAATTACGCGTCCGGTGCTCTACCTCTGAGCTACGGCGACGGCTGTCAAACCTTCTGCTTCCGGGGTTATTTATGTTTACAAGTAACCTAACCTTGAGAGTATTCATCAGCGCCACCCACGTTCATAAGCGGCGGACGTAGAACGTCCTGAGTTACCGCAGGTGTGACGTAGAACGTCATCGAACGGAGAGGGTGGAAGCTGTGTGAGAACCCTCTTGTGCTTCCTATGGCATCAAGGCTGCCAGAATCGAGGCCCTCGCTAAGCAATTAAGCAAACAAGGAAGAGGAATGAGGGGCTCGTTGTAAATATGACAGAAGCCAACAGCCACAGAAACCAAGGGGCACAGGGGATTATTTTTAATTTATTTATTTAGTTTGTGGTGTTGATCAATTTAGAATATGTCATCGCTTAAAGCTAATTGATTAGAAAAGCAGAAGAAAAAACAACCACATGCCGCCGGTGGGATCCGAACCCACGACCTCCGAATTACGCGTCCGGTGCTCTACCTCTGAGCTACGGCGACGGCTGTCAAACCTTCTGCTTCCGGCGGTATTTATGTTTACAAGTAACCTAACCTTGAGAGTATTCATCAGCGCCACCCACGTTCATAAGCGGCGGACGTAGAACGTCCTGAGTTACCGCAGGTGTGACGTAGAACGTCATCGAACGGAGAGGGTGGAAGCTGTGTGAGAACCCTCTTGTGCTTGCTATGGCATCAAGGCTGCCAGAATCGAGGCCCTCGCTAAGCAATTAAGCAAACAAGGAAGAGGAATGAGGGGCTCGTTGTAAATATGACAGAAGCCAACAGCCACAGAAACCAAGGGGCACAGGGGATTATTTTTAATTTATTTATTTATTTTGTGGTGTTGATCAATTTAGAATATGTCATCGCTTAACGCTAATTGATTAGAAAAGCAGAAGAAAAAACAACCACATGCCGCCGGTGGGATCCGAACGCACGACCTCCGAATTACGCGTCCGGTGCTCTACATCTGAGCTACGGCGGCGGCTGTCAAACCTTCTGCTTCCGGGGGTATTTATGTTTACAAGTAACCTAACCTTGAGAGTATTCATCAGCGCCACCCACGTTCATAAGCGGCGGACGTAGAACGTCCTGAGTTACCGCAGGTGTGACGTAGAACGTCATCGAACGGAGAGGGTGGAAGCTGTGTGAGAACCCTCTTGTGCTTCCTATGGCATCAAGGCTGCCAGAATCGAGGCCCTCGCTAAGCAATTAAGCAAACAAGGAAGAGGAATGAGGGGCTCGTTGTAAATATGACAGAAGCCAACAGCCACAGAAACCAAGGGGCACAGGGGATTATTTTTAATTTATTTATTTATTTTGTGGTGTTGATCAATTTAGAATATGTCATCGCTTAAAGCTAATTGATTAGAAAAGCAGAAGAAAAAACAACCACATGCCGCCGGTGGGATCCGAACCCACGACCTCCGAATTACGCGTCCGGTGCTCTACCTCTGAGCTACGGCGACGGCTGTCAAACCTTCTGCTTCCGGGGATATTTATGTTTACAAGTAACCTAACCTTGAGAGTATTCATCAGCGCCACCCACGTTCATAAGCGGCGGACGTAGAACGTCCTGAGTTACCGCAGGTGTGACGTAGAACGTCATCGAACGGAGAGGGTGGAAGCTGTGTGAGAACCCTCTTGTGCTTCCTATGGCATGAAGGCTGCCAGAATCGAGGCCCTCGCTAAGCAATTAAGCAAACAAGGAAGAGGAATGAGGGGCTCGTTGTAAATATGACAGAAGCCAACAGCCACAGAAACCAAGGGGCACAGGGGATTATTTTTAATTTATTTATTTATTTTGTGGTGTTGATCAATTTAGAATATGTCATCGCTTAAAGCTAATTGATTAGAAAAGCAGAAGAAAAAACAACCACATGCCGCCGGTGGGATCCGAACCCACGACCTCCGAATTACGCGTCCGGTGCTCTACCTCTGAGCTACGGCGACGGCTGTCAAACCTTCTGCTTCCGGGGTGTATTTATGTTTACAAGTAACCTAACCTTGAGAGTATTCATCAGCGCCACCCACGTTCATAAGCGGCGGACGTAGAACGTCCTGAGTTACCGCAGGTGTGACGTAGAACGTCATCGAACGGAGAGGGTGGAAGCTGTGTGAGAACCCTCTTGTGCTTCCTATGGCATCAAGGCTGCCAGATTCGAGGCCCTCGCTAAGGAATTAAGCAAACAAGGAAGAGGAATGAGGGGCTCGTTGTAAATATGACAGAAGCCAACAGCCACAGAAACCAAGGGGCACAGGGGATTATTTTTAATTTATTTATTTATTTTGTGGTGTTGATCAATTTAGAATATGTCATCGCTTAAAGCTAATTGATTAGAAAAGCAGTAGAAAAAACAACCACATGCCGCCGGTGGGATCCGAACCCACGACCTCCGAATTACGCGTCCGGTGCTCTACCTCTGAGCTACGGCGACGGCTGTCAAACCTTCTGCTTCCGGGGTCTTGATAAACCACGCGGAAATTATCATTTTTCAATCATTTTTAGCTTGAAATCCTCTACGTCAATTACCCGGAGCACCTCGCCGCTGGAAGTTACGCTTAGAGGATCTGACACTGTTGCGTGAAGTCTGGAGAATCTGTTTTCGTGTGATCTAGGCGTTGACGGCCTAAATAAAATGTTCACAAACTGTATAATTCTGCTGCACGCCTATCTATTGCTCAGTCCTCGGGCACGATCAGACAAAGTCATAAAATGTGGTACTCACAAAAATGTAAAGAAGCAAAAAGGAAACAAAATAATGCAAGGGGAATTTTTTGAAGATACCCAACACAAGAAAACCTTATAAATTTCAAAAAGGCAAGAGCCAAAGCGAGGCATATTCGTCGAAACGCCGAAAAAACACCATGGAAAAACTACACATCACATATAAAGAGCTCAATCAAATCAAGGAAAATGTGAGAGCAAGAACATAAAATAAATGCTTCCTGCTCCTCCTTCACAATCCCTTTTCTCAAGGCCCCAGTTGCAGAAGCAAGTATTGAAGAACCGGCAGACATTCGAGCCGGGTATTTCTACAGTTTCTACTTCTGCAAGCACAGAAACAGCTTAAAAACAAACTTCCAACCAGTGCCGGTTGAGACGAGCCATATAATAACTTATTACACTCGAGGAAATCCATAAATTACTGTAGGCTGGTAAATAGACAGCACCCGGCCCTGTAGAAATACATTACGAGATGCTGACACGCCTTCGCGAAGCTTCAGTAGAACCACTCCCCCACCCCAACCTCCATGAAGCACCTTAGTTCTGCCGCAAGGTATGGGCCTACTAAATGCAGAAATAAAGGTATTGGGAAAGCGGAGGAAGCCCCAACTGGAGAATGGTTACTCTAGAAGGAAAAGTGCATGGCGAGAGGGTAAGAAGGCCCAACTGGCCACCAGCTACCGCAGAAACCACCCCCGGAGACCATTTACCCTGGAAGGAAGATAAGAGTTACCACGAAAGGGGGTGTTGGGCTCGACGCGCCGTCTGCAGCGACGACAGTGGCGCCAGCGGGACTGGGCTACGTGAATAACGGCCGGTTTCAGCACGCTGAGTGTGTGTGTGTATTTGTGTACGCGTTTGCTTCCGGTGTCCCGTTCTGGGAATTGTTTTGGTCGCGCACACGTGCGCCCGCCGGTGGCTCTTTACCCTCTCCTTCGAGGTCGAGAAACGGCCGTCGCCCCCTCCTTCACGGCCGAGAGACACTGCTGGCTAACCTTTGCGGCAGCCTTTGTCGGCGGCTGCGGCGGGGGGGGGGGGGGGGGGGGGGGGGGGGAATGAATCTTGAAAAAATATTATAGGCTTGAAAAAAGCAGTTATTCTTCCATTCCTGAAACGTGGGAAGCCCCCAACCTCCGCGGGTAGCTGACGACCCATAGCACTCACAAGTTTCCTCGCCAAATCTTTCGAAACTGTATTGAATATTAGGTTACTGTTAAATCCTCGAATCCCGTGAGATTCTTGAAATCCACCAATGTGGATTTAAAAAGGTGGTTCAACAACTGACCATCTCGTCTGCCTTGAAAACACAGTACGCGACGCATTCATACACAAACAACACTGCCTGGCAGTCATCTTTGTCATGAAAAAGGCTTACGACACTACGTGGAGGTTTGGCGTTTCTCCGCCACCTAGGAGAACCCGGTATACGTGGAAAGATGCTGAACTGGTTGAAAGATTTCCTGTCTGACCTTTCATTTCATGTACGCCTGAGTTCAACACTTTTTAAAATATTCGTTCAGGAGAATGATGTGTCGCAGAGGCATGTTTTAAGTACTAAGCTCTTTGTCGTAAAAATTAACTCTATAGCAAAAGTAATTGCTAAGACCATGATGTACTCATTGTATATCGATTACCTGCAAATTGCATGCACATCATCGAGCTTATCAACCTTTTAGAGGCAGATACAACTCACATTAAACACACTAACCTCTAAGGCAGACAAAAACGGGTTGAAGTTCTCCCCTAAAAGAAAGTAGCAGTTCTTATCTCTCTCAAAAGAGGCTTGCAGAACGGCACCATCCTACACATAAATGAAACCAAGCTACCAATAAAACAAAAACATAAATTTCCATGTCTAACTTTCGATAAAAAACTAATATTCCTGCTCCACATAAACACGCTAAAATAGAATGCCTCCCAATCTCTAAACATACTCAAAGTATTATCACGGATGCATTGGGGCCCTGATAGAACATGTCTGCTGCACATATATCGCCCTTTGATACCTTCTTTATTAGATTATTGGTGCACTGTGTACAGTTCAGCAAGACCGTCTTACCTAAAAATAATTGTATCCCGTACACAGCTCTGGCCTACGCCTCTTGTGTGGTGCATACAGGACATCTCCCATAGTCAGCCTCTATGCAGAAACAAATGAACCCTCAATTGAAATCAGAAGAATCGATTTAGCTTGGGCATATGTCTTTAAATTAATATCTCTACCTAAACACATCTGCTATCCAGTAGTAACGAAATGTCCGTCTACAATAATATTTACCGACAAACCTCAAGCTACCAGGCAACTGGTCTTGCGATTCGAAGGGATATGCCAGAATTTAAATATACAGGGCACATTACCTGACATTGTCCAATGACGAGAGCCACTACCTCGATGATAAATTATCTGCAATTTGCGATTTCACTCTTACACAGTTCCGGAAAAATCAGATGCCACAACAACATATCATGCAAGAATTTCTTGCACATGAGTAAAAATACGGTGACTTCACTGATTTTATACTGCTTATTCGAAAACGGATATTTAAGTAGAAAGCGCAGTCGTGCAAGGGGGCATCCATCTTAACTGCGGAATATAACGCAGTATGTGTGGCCATAGAAGAAATAGTAAGCGAAAACCTTAAAAACACTATTAGTTACACACACTCATTACGTGTACGGGCGCCGCGCTGGCTCAGTGGTTATGGTGCTCGGCTGCTGACCCGAAAGACGCTGGTTCGATCCCGGCCGCGGCGGCTGGAATTTCTTTCGAGGAGAAATTCTAGAGGCCCGTGTACTGTGCGATGTCAGTGCACGTTATAGAACCCCAGGTGGTCGAAATTTCCGGAGCCCTCCACTACGGCGTCTCTCATAGCCTGAGTCGCTTTGGGACGTTAAACCCCATAAACCAAACCAAACCTATTACGTGTACTTACAGCTCTCCACTCTAGAAATGCAGTCACTTCACTACTTGGTGGCATGCACAACATAGTAACAGACACAGCTCGAGGAGAAAATATAAAACTTCGCTTGGTCCCAAGTAATGTCGGAATAATAGGCACCGGGAGAGCAGATTTGTGCGCTACTAAAGTTCGTGGCAAGGAAATAAAAAAAGTAAATATGCCTTTTAAGGATTGCATTAACTTAGTACAGCAGAAATTAAGGGGAATATGGCAGTTGGCTTGGAACAACCAATTAAATAATAAAATGCACGCGGTAAATCTTGTTTTAGGTGAATGGAAGTCATGTGTGCGCCAGGAACGTTTCAAGAAAGTGATTCTCAGCCGTGTGCGGTTAGGCCATACACAATTTACACGCAATTTCCTGCTAACAAAAGAAGAAGAACCTTTTGCGTGCGCTTCCCTCACTTCCGTCTGTGTGGTATTTCCATTCTTCCAGCTCGCCGAAACTCTGCGCTCGTCATGTGGCATACTTACTGGTTAGTTTTCTAGTTCTTTTCCGCCACTGTGAGTCAACGCTCTTTCTGTAGTATGAGGAGATGAACTTACAGTTAACCATATTTTATTCTCGTGCGCGAAATTGGAAAAAGTAACGAAAGAATGTTTTATGCACTTCTATAACGAATCCATTACTTTTCATTCGACATTGTTTTTGGAGATAATGCAGATGTTGACATGCCTTGCATTTTTAATTATTCTAAAACAAGCAGAATTTCGCGAGGAACTAAACTCTGGTCAACTTTTGCTAATTATCTGGTAGACCTCGGCCCCTTTTTCATTCCTGAGAAGAAGGCTGAGGCCTTTATTTGGTTCGTTGGGAGCCTCGAGATGCTTGCCTACCGAAGGACAACTGCTGAAGTTAGCCAACCTTCTGAAAGGTTTTTACTAATAACCGTATCTCAGATTTCTTTGCTATGTGATCACTAGACAGTACCAACGTTTTAGGCTCTCGACGCCGTCGATGATTTTTAACAGTTCTATAAACTTCCACAAAGAACTGGCCGTAAATACCTTTTTTTTTGCTTATAATGGTCTTTTCTGCCTGTCTGCCATGAAATGCAACAAAACCATCCTGGCTGAAGTAGACGTATTTCCTTAACACCTCCAGCACCTGGCTACGAAAGAGTTGAAGATTACTTTGGTTGTGTGCATCTTAATTTTTTTTATACCCACCATTCTGCTGTGCCTGTCTGAGCCATTTATCTGCTTTGCAGTTCATCTCCTGATTGACTTAGCAAGGCAATGTCTTCAGACAATCGCAGATTACTTAAATATTCTTCATTAAATCTTATCCTCAGCTGTTCACAGTCTAGGCCTCTGAATACCTCCCGCAAGCAGGCAGTGAATAGCACTGGCAAAATCGTGTCTCTCTGCCTGACAGGCTTCCTTATTGGAATTTTATTGCTGACGTTAAGGAGGACTATGGTAATTGTGCAGCCGTATTTTGATATTTTTGCAGTATTTTCACGTGATGCTCTTCTACACCCTGATTCCACGATGCCTGCAAGAGGTCTGAGGTTTCGATCGATACAAATCATTTCTCTTAATCTCTGAAGGCTATATATGAGAGTTGGTTACACTGTAAACTATTCTCTATAACCTAATTGAGAGTGTGAATATGGTCTGTTATCGAGCACTCCTTACGCAAGAATACCTGATCAATCGATTGATGGAAGTGCAAGGATCTTTCGACTATATCAGAGAATGCATTAGGAAATACATTGCAGGCAGAGGACAGCAAGCTGATCAGTCTGTAATTTTCCAATTGCTTCCGGCCTCCTTTTTTTGTGGATTAAGATAGTGTTACCTTTCATCGAAGCTTCTGGTACGCTTGAGGGCATAGGGTGCTGTTTATACTCGGTGGCTATTTTTTATCGGAAAATATCCCCTTCATCCTTCACAGTTATACAGGTACCTGATCCTCACCAGCTGCTTTCCAGCTATACGTTGCGCCTAAAGCGTTCATCATCTTTTGCTTCTGTAGGGGCGTAGTCTTTGTCAAAAGTATACAGCCCGAGGGGTCTGCTTCTGAGCCCTCCAGCGCGGCTCCTCTTGCATTCTAAGCCACCCTAATCTCAATAAGGCAGAAGAAATTTAAGTTCTCAACCCTCTCAAGCTTGCGACTGTCAAAAGAGATTAAGAGCCCCGTTACACGGGTTGGAAGCAAACCTCTCTGGCTGTATATTTTTGACAGTGACTCTACCATTGCCTTGCGCTACTGCCTCTCTTATTTGCGTCCTGATTATATTGGCTGCTTTGAAACGCTGTTCGGCTGCTTTAACTATCTTACCTATATCGCTAATGACATTGCCCTCTTTCTCCACTAACGCATACATCCCATTTTTGGCTAGGCCTTGTTTCCACTTCACCGCTCTAAGGCTACCCTCCTTCCTTTAGAGCAGGTTGGATTATCTCCATGTTGTTACGGCGTTAGATTATCTCCATGTTGTTACGCAGGGCGCTCCGCCAGCAGATGAAGAATCGGGATGAGCAGAAAAGGCAGAGAAAGAGTCTCCGGTGCCAGTCGGGGTTGCTTCGCGTTTTCTGAGGCCTTGTGTAGTTCTCTTTGGGCACGCCAGTTTGGCGGTGGGATGCAGCTCACCCGCGCTAGAAACAAGCGGCTGATGCGGCGGACGCGGCTGACGCGGAAGAGAAGGACGGCGGACGGCGCTGTTGACCTCGGCCGTTCTGACGGCCTTGTATTTCCCCAGTGCTGGAGGCCGTCCTCCAGCGCTTCATAGAGAGGGTTGCCCAGCGGTTAGACATGATCGGTACTTGATTGGCTGCGCAAGCAAGGAAGGCTGGTGCACTCCGAGCCAAGGTCCGTAGCCGAGTGTCTGGTGACCTGAGTCGTGTTGGACATGAGACTTCTGACTCCACCGCGTACTCCTCACCTGCTGCTGCCGGCCGTGCTGCCGCAGCTGGAAATGGTATGCGCGGAACGAGCACGTCTGCCCCGGCCTGCTCTTTCGATCCGCTTGGTTTGTCTACCTACGACGGCGTCACCTAGTGGCAGACCTGCAGACTTCTTATTGACTCCATCGCGGCAGCGCACGGGTCAACTGACCAACAGAGAGTCCTGCTCCTCATCGCAAAGCTGGGCGGGCCAGCGATGGAGCTGCTGCTGTGCGTGTCCCGTCCTTTTCTGGGCAAGTGCACAGAGCTTGCGGCGAGTTCTACACAAGCGCTACGGCGTCTCAAAGCACCATCAGGGATAGGAGGCTGGGCGCCGCGTGGTGACCTCGTCGACTATTCCAACCACATCTCAGTCGTCTAAACCAACGCTTGTTCACCGTTCCTTGGCACCCGCCTGCCTGAGTGGGGTGCTCTGGGAGCCCTACCGGAGCAGCTTCAGCGCACGATTAACATGATTTTGTCGTCGGCGGGATGCTCTCGCGACAACTCTCTGTGCGACAGCCATGGAAGCGAGACGTTCACGCAAGAACCGCGCGTTTCCGGAATGAGCTTCGGGTGTGCAGCTCAACTGTGCTGGAAGACTTTTGTCCGGGTGGGAAGCAGGACGCCCATCATGAAGCTATAGAAGGCGATAAGCCCGTTCAGTCGGCAGCCAACAAGTCCGTGCCCGAACGATAATGCGACGCTCGCCAAGTCCTCTGGATGTGCGCCAAGGGCGTGATTGTCGGTTCCCATATTAGGGTGACTCGCCGCACTAATAGCCCAACCAGAAAGCTCATCGTGACTGCGATGGCGGCGGCAAGCGCTGGACAACCCCGCTGTACTTTTCCAGAGGCATCTGTTGGGTGTGCAGGTATGACTACGCTTTCCTGGGAACGTTGCAGGGCACTGGAGCGTGTTTTTAAACGGCGCAGCTAGAGCTTAGAGCTCCGACCACAGGAATGGCTTTCGAAGGCTCAGCGAATGAAGGAGAAAGTGCCTAGAAGCAATCTGACCATGTGTACTAGCCATGGAAGCGGGAGAAGAAGAAATATTGGCCGCGCTCGCCGCATTTCGCCGCGCTCACCCTGCTCACCCGCAGGGAACGTTGTCAGATGCCACTCTGCCGTCCCCATATGAAGGCGAGTCGCACGATCTCAAGTTCCGAAGTGTGCTGATCTAGTCTGTGGATATTGAAGTCAACCCGTCTACTACGCGAAATCTAGGATAAATGCCTGGAGATGCACCTCCAGCAGCGAGCACGAAACAGCAGGAGCAAATACAGGAGCCGGAGGCCAACGATGCTGTCAAAGCTGAACAAGGGGTTAAGCTTGAGGTTAAAGCCTTATTCCAACCGCTGCTAGAGGAGGGGGAGGAGGAGGAAAGGCGGGGAGGTGGACCAGCGGCAGGAACCAGTTTTCTGTTGGAAGGCGAGCACGAACGGGTGGCTAAACTTGTGTGAATGCCTAGCTGGAATCGCTGTCAGAAGGCGAGCAGGAACTGCCTACAAGCAGTTCCGAGGTCTATCTAGACAGTTTGGTATCGAAAGGCACTTCAAAATCCTCGTCTCGCGATGATGGCTACCGCGGCCCAAGGTTCGTTTCTGAGATGCGCCCGAGTACTGAATGCCCCGCATCTGGAAGAGCTCGACACCTTTCTTAAGGAATGTGGCCTCATGGAGGGGCGCCTCAAGGATTGAAAGAACCACAGGGAGCTCCTGCTAACTTTGACTCGCCATCGACTTCTCCATCAGACGCCGTCTCACCTGGAACCGGCGCGATGTCGGCCCGCCATACGCTTCTCAGCAGCGAGAGTCGTCCTCTTGCCTGCTGCATTGGTGTCGAGTGCATTGGGCTTGAGATGCAATTACCTGAGCGAAACGGACTACCTGACTGCCTACCAAGAAGTGATTTAGGACGCAGACCTGTGGGAACTTTCTGTTCTGTTCCCCTTCCCTTTCGCTGCACCCCTCCCCCCCCTTAAAGCCGAATATCGGTTTTGCAGCGAGATCCTCAATTCCTCAACTTTTCCTCTTACCGTTAAATTGTTAATGGGCTTCCGCTTGAACATTTTCTTTTTTTCCCTCTTCAAGCAGAGGCCAAATCAAGAACTTACTATCCTATCGTGGCTACATCGCACCTTTCCGATTACATCCACACCCTTTCCGATGCCAGGGTGTGCGCATAATATGAAGTCTGTTTAATGTTTAGTCTAACCATTGAGTCTCTTTAATCTCCATTTCCTGTTGTGTTCTTTGCGACAGACGGTAATCATGGTTCTTAAATTGTTTCCCTCTGTGCGCTGTGCTAGTAACTACCCCCTGCTACTGCTAGTGCCTATGCCCCAGTTTCCTACTGCCTGGCCCCTAGCCTGCTTCTTACTTACCTTGGAGTTGAACTCGCCCATCAGTACAGTTTACTGTGTTTTTACTTTGGACATTGCCGTTTCCACGTCTTCATGGAAACTTTTGCCGATGTGGTCATCATGGCTGGATGCAGGCGCGTGGGACTGAACAACTTTCAGTCTGTACTTTTTATTGAGCCTATTTACAGTAACTGAAACTCTCTCTTTTATGATGTAGAATTATTCTATGTTGCCAGCTATATCCTGATTAATATGGAATCCCACAGCTAGCTAAAGTTTGTCCTATAATCCATGATAACATAGTGCATGCGCACCATTTAGCATTGTGTAAGCCTCATCTGTCCTCCTAGCCTCACTCAGCCCTATGACATCCCATTTCATACCAACTACTTCCTCGAACAGCCCTTCTAGGTTAGCCTCACTGGATAAGGTTCTGGTGTTAAACGTTGCGCAAATTCAATTTCTTTTTCGTACTGTCTGAAGCCAGAGATTTTTAGCTACCTCAGCTGCGTTATAGGCCTCACCACCGCCATGGTCAGCTGCTCCCTAACGGCTGCGTGCTGAGCGCGGAGGGTGAATTGTGTATTCATATAAGAGGTTGTAAACAAGTATTATACCAGGGTGACCAAAGTACGTTCTGGTGAGGGAGTCCTTTGTCGGTTCTGGTCAACGACATCCTGTTTATGCCTGTTTATGCAATTCCATCGACACGTGGATCATTTTTTTTGTCCATGGAGAATTCCGCGGCACAGGAATTCGAACCCCCCGTCTCCTTGCACGCGAAGCACACGCTCTTGCGCCATCTTTGCGTCGCCATGTACTGAGCCATGATGTACAGTCTTTGCCAAAAATAACCAGACTGCATGGTTTGCTTCTCATTCGTATACTAGAGCCCTCACGGTTTCCCTAAAGATCACAAAGTTATTTTCAGGTGAGGACAGGGGTCCTCCTTATACAGAGATTCAGAGCATCAGGGCTGGCATAATAGCTTTAATATACCACTGACAAGCAAACAGTGCCGCCTGGTTACTTTTGGCAAAGACTGTACATTACCACGAATATGTAATGTGCTGTGCACATTACATTACAATGCGCTGCGTACATTACATGTTCAGCAAACAACACAGGAAGCGCTTTTTGCTGCTTGTTCTGTCGACTGCATGCTGACCTTGTCGTCCGGGGTGTCGTTTACGCGCCCTCGTCAAGGTGACCCAAAGGGGCACGCAGGCGACACAGCACACGAGAGGGCTCTGCGCACACGACACTGCATAAAGTGATGTTTAAACGCCGGAGCTGCGTAGGCAGCAAGCACTAAGTTGCCTTGGTCTTGGATGGATACCATGACATCGAAACCTAAAACGACTGCCCGCCTCTTGGGACAAATCTCTAACACAGCGTTGTTGGAAATGAAGAACCAAAGCATTCCAAAGAAGGAACGAGGCTTAAAGTCAAAGGACAGATTGGGTGAGGTATTTGCTGCGACTCTTGGGTTCGCTCCTATACTGCGCCAGTTATAAAGAAAATATACTCCTCATTTCACAGAAACGTGCTAAACCTTGGGGGCGTGCTCACCACTACTTTTTGCAGTCATGGAGAGACCACCGATAGCACTAAGGTTCTACGGTGGGCTTAAAAAAGGCGTTCGCACTGCACCGACGAGACAACACGGCGACTCCCGCTTAAAGTAAAATTATGACCCCTATCCGAAAGACTGTCCTACTTGACCATCAAATTTCAGGCTCGCAGTAAGAAGACAGAACAAAGCATAACGCATATACAGATTGCACAAAAAGGATTAGAGACCGCCTTAACACTGCATAAATATGAGGCCGTTCTATCAGGCCTAGAGCAAAATCAGGGCACTGTCTATTGCACGCGCTACCTAGGTGTCCCATATATTGGCCCCCAATTTTACTATTTGACTCGCACTATGCACCCCTTATTTGAAAATTGCACTTTTCTGCCACACAGAGAACAGCGCGTTGTTCTTCAGTAAGTTGCAAAATAAAAGGAGGTGTGTTATAACTGCATGTTAAAAAGCTATTGGCTGAAAAAACATCTTTTTCTTTCCAGAATTAGACTGAAAAATTCATGCGAATTATTTTCATACGGATTACGACATTATTTTTTTCTCGAATGATGGCGTTCACTAGGGTTTTTCTTCTCCACTGGTTCCTTTTTCCGCCCGTTTATATTTTCGGCCTCATTCAGACCACTTTACCAAAACAAGAAATTTCATACAATCTCAATAAATTAACCCGCTATTATTTTGGTTTAGTTAATACGAACGCGTTCCTAGAAGAAACTTTGTAGTCCAAAAATTTAGCTTCCAGGGAAGCACGCCGTAAAAGGCGGCGGCAACGAAAACATTGCTCTCTGCTTTCGCATTGCCCATCACATGAAGGGGTCGGTTTACAGTGAATGACCTATGCCGCCTGCCCAGTAGGCAGGACACTATCTTGCACTCTCCCGACCGCTCCGATTTCTTTATTAAGCATGAAATGCTTTTAGCTCCCGTTGTCGGCAGTGTGGTGACGTCACGCCGAGACCGAGAGCCATCATCCGGGCACTGAAATCCACTCATCCGGGCACTGAATTCCAGTCATCCGGGCACTGAAATCCACTCATCCGGGCACTGAAATCCACTCATCCGGGCACTGAATTCCAGTCATCCGGGCACTGAATTCCAGTCATCCGGGCAATGAAATCCACTCATCCGGGCTCTGAAACGAGAACATCCGGGCACCGTACGAGACTTAACGAGATTTAACGGTACTCTCTAAGCCCTTCTACGCGACCGGCATGCAAGCGCCGGTTGGTCTCCAAACGAGACAAAAAATAACTGCTGGCAGTGCCTTCTCAATGTTTATCAAGATATCAGTGGAGTTGTGGGTTTGATAATGCACGGAATTATAATTTCCGATTTCTAATAACGCGTGCAAAAAGCACATAAATGCCACATTACACTTCGTTGTCATACGTGATCCGGGGGAGAAGCGCTGCGTTCAAAGGGCAAGGCATCGCGCCGAACGGGTGGTGGCGTTCCTCCCTTCCTTTACGGTGCGGTTCGGGTGTCCACCGAGATGGCATAGAATTACTGCGCCATTTCCTTTCCTCAAAAAACCTTGCGTTCAAATGGCAAGGCTTCGCGCTGAACGGGTGGTGGCGTTCCTCCCTTCCTGTACGGTGCGGTTCGGGTGTCCACCGAGATGACATTAGGCCCGTAAACATTTCATGCTTACTCTACTCTCGTTTACGGGAGAGGCAGAGATTTTAGTCCCGTATCATCGCTCGGAAGGAGCCACTCGCGCTAACAGACGGGATAAAAGCGCACACTTGCGAACGGCGTCGCGTTCCGCGCAAGGCCCCACCATTCATCCTTTCGCAAAAATGGCAAACGCCGGCAGGAAGACCACAAATGGGGGTAAGCAGATTTCTTGCCTATCGCATATTTAAGAATAGCACCATTATAGCAACAATGTACATATAAAAGTGGGAACTGAAGGCCCCTTTTTGAATCCATGCATTTCACCCAGCATTGCACAGCATAGGTTCGCTGCCAGTCTGAAGTGAATGGCCAAAACATGCAGGCCTGAACGGTTCTTTAAAAAATAGCTAAAGAAGGTTTGGTGTAAGATTGCGGAGATGATGCTGTCCGCGGCAAGATAGTAACAGTTTTGATAACTTTTATGCCACACATTCCAGAATGAAGCGTACCAGCTAAAACAAATTAGTAGTCGTTAATAGTGTGTCCTCAAAACGTTAATCTATGGACGAAAACATCGAAATGAAACGAAAGCAATCTATGCATCTTCAAGTTTCCAGAAATTTTCCCATATCTGACGTGGACACCCTCACTGCTTCTTCATGCAGGAGTGTTTCGAGATAATAGCGGAAGAGTCGCGACCTACCCGCGCTAGAAGGGTGCTTCGCCGAATTATTGCAAAAATTTTGGAGCGAGAAATGTAACCATACATATGCGGGCCTTTGAAGTACCTTCAGCCATTGATATAAAAAAGAGGGGTACCGGATCAGGCTGCAACCCTTACATGAATGGTCTATAGACAGTCTATAGACTTCTTATTGAATCTGTTGACTTCCTATAGACATTTATTTTTGTGTATTCATAGTCTATAGACAATCTATAGATAAACGTCTACTAAAAGTGTATGGCCATAAATCTATAGATTGTCTATAGACTTTTTATGGCCTTTGTATTGCCTATAGACTGTTCTTTAGGATTTGTCTACAGAGAGTCTATAGACTTTATAAAAAGTAATCTGTAGACACTCTATATACTTTCTAATACTTTTTTGTAAGGGGGAGACCAGCAATATACTGTCTTCCGTCTTCGCTCTCAGGGCATTATTTTAGTTACGCTCATTTAGTTCAGTTAGTCTCTATTTAAATTAGTCTCTAATATTAATAATCCAAAATTTCTGATATTCACTTGAGGCTCACGTACGTTTTGTTAAGTTGTAGAGGAGGGTCGTGAAACAAAAGATCCAGTTTATTTAGCAGCGTGTCTCCAACGTGGTACTTTTCTCCAGCATTGAAAGAAAGTCCTCGAAGTATGAAATATCAACCACGTGAATGCGCTGTTGCGCTACTGTTTTGTCGCCCTGCCTAACACGCTCACAATGAAAACAAACTAAGCACGCACGGCGTGACCGACGCCGTTCTCAGCATAGCCTTGAATGTGTGTCAGCAAAATATACCGCAATCCGAAATCCACATCCATACAGACTTATTTTGCGCTATGACAAAGACAAAGCAGAGAAAAAAAACGATAAGCAGGCTGCGAAATCGCGTATTCCAAAGTAGCCTCGGTTCTCTTAATGCGTGTCATTGCGCAGCCAGTCCAATTGAGTGGCGGCCGCTGGCTTCGTAACGGTGAGCGCACACAATTCTTTCGTTGAAAACGATGTTGGTACCGCTAGAATACGGTAGAGCATCAGCCCACTCACGTGGTTTTAGGACAACAGCACTCATACGCTCACCAACACCGAGGAAGAATCTTGTCCCCTAGTACCCACTTTGTCAAAAGTAACCGAGCAGTAGGTTTTTGCTTCTCAACCGTATAACGGAATCTTTATGGCACCCCTCGGGACCGAAAGTGTCAGAACTTGAGGTCAAAACCTCACCTTACTCTATACAGATTCTTAGCTTAATGGCTGCCATAAGTGCTTCGCTACGCGGCTAAGAAGCAAAGCACCCGTGCCCGGTTACTTTTGACAAAGGGGGTACGTAAGTAAAACGAGAGAATTAAAAAAAGTACAGACTAATGAGAGTCGGAACCGCGCCAGCGCAAATAGAACAGCTCCGCAAGTCCCTGCACGAGACCACTAGGCTAGCGCCACAGACGATCATGCCTCATGTTAAACTGCGACGCACTCGCACGCTGTGCATTGCACATCGTCGACTTTAGCTTGCTGCGCAAATAGATAACATCAGCTTAGCCTCGGTCAGAGCTTAACCTGAGGCTAATATTGTCGCCCAACTTGCTGACTATCTAGCAAAGCAAAACCATGATCCAATGACGCTAAACACATGCTTTCGCAAGTGTTCGTGGTTTAACTGCATTAAAACCAGACCATTTTTTTTTAATGATTCGCGGGCTTTCTTTCAACACCGGAGAAACGACCACGTACGGATTAAGCCGCTCACAAGAAACTAGAATCGGCTGTGTGTTAGCTCTATCAGCAATTTAACGGAACGTAGGTGGCCCTAAAGCGAATGTTCAAATTTTATGCGAAGCATATTACTAGAGGTACACTACAGCCCTTTGCCGTGGTTACGCGCCGTGCACACCACGTGGTACAGTGACGTCACACCACGTGACATACCACGTGACACATGACGTCACGACAGAGGAAGATGGGGGTACACCTCGCGCCGTCGCTGTGGTTGCACGCCGTGCAGACCACGTGGTACAGTGACGTCACACCACGTGACATACCACGTGACACATGACGTCACGACAGATCGCCGTCACGCGCTGGGAGAGGGAGAACGATGCCATTGCACAGACACCGGAATGTCCTCGAGCGGCATTCCCGCGCATTTCGAACGCGCGTTCACACTCGGTGTAGGTGAAACGCTCGCTCCACCGGGCAGGCGGACGCGGCTTCCGTGGCAATCCAGGCGCCCACCCAAAGCGCGTCTCGGGGTTAGTCGGCGTTCCGCTGTAGCCATGCCGTTGTCTTCCCCCACGACGAAGGCTTCTAGTGGTTGTATTGAAATGACCAAGTATTCAACCAAGGAAAGCCATGTATTACCAAGCCTAGCCATCAATATGCTTCGCATCTGACCAGGGTTAACCAACTTAAGCCTCAGCCATTTTTTTTACAGCTTTTCTGCTGTGAAAAAATTTCAAAAATATCTCAGGAGCACCACACGACGGGAAGCAATATGTAGTCGTTTTCAACCAGTTCTGCTGCGCTGCTTTATTTATGATCCATGATTCATGTTCCATGAACAACACCCTGTCTATAAATGCTCAATCGCTGAGAAATCGCGATACGGACGCTGAGGCCTCACTGAGCTTTTTTACTACAGCACGTAGCTTTCTTCTAATTTTACTGCTTCTATTCCCCAATGGGACTTTTATTATTTTTTAGGAGGGGGGTGGGAAAGGGGCTGGAATAAAATTTTGTGTTGGCAAGAAATATCCTCTTTCGTCATATGTTTTTTTTTGTTGCTAAACGAAGGTTCTTTTTTTCGAACACATAAAATAAAACTTTTGAACGTTAACTCTGCAGCGTATATTGATACCATTAAAGTCTGGGAGCCTTTCACCTTTGTGCAAATAAAGCTAGAAAAAAACAGCCTCCTTTCTTTTTTCTATTAATAATGGGTCAGTTTAAGAAAAATTTCCGTACGTGTTGTTTAGTATGAAAGACGAAACAATTATTTTCTTAAATTATATGGGAAAACAGCTATTCACTCTAACATTTATTTTCTAGACCCCTGGCGAGCATTGGCCAATATACTCAACGAGGGCGGTCCTCCGATGCCATTTCGGGAAAGCTACGTTTTTTAACGCTTCCCCCTCATTCCAGACATTAATCAGGAACTGTTCATTTGTTAAAGTGGTTCATGTCCGCGTGCAAAGCAAAGAAAAACAGCAGGGAAGCATGCTGAAGTCCTGACTTGCCCACTATGGAAGTGCTTCTGATTCCCATCGTGCATGAACGCTAGATAACAGGTGTGTTCACGAAACAAGCATATCTGTAACTAAATTCAAAACCGAACAACTAGATTCATTCTCTTCTCGTACTGTTTTGGTATCAGTATATAATCGTTAAAATTGCAGTCCAACCTACCTACCCTTGCTGATTGTCTCCACATTGCTAGTTTTTTTTTTTTTTTTTGCTGAGCTACGAGAGGTTCCCTATATTTGCGCACCCCACCGCATATCTTCCTTCCCACTGGCCATCTACAGCAAGTATCACGTCCTCTCACCCACGCAGCTACAGTTTCTCCGTAATTATTCTCACGGACTGCCAGCGAATGGAACGACCTTTCCCGGAGCTTCTTACTGTCATCTATCCATCTATATTCATAGACCGAATTCGAAGTGTACTTGCTTAATGAAAACCTTTTATTTCTCTAGCTTGCTTAAAACTCTTCTGTACTTATTCTATTTTTCGGGTTTAGGTTCATGGGGTTACCGTCCCAGAGCGACTCATGCTATGAGGGACGCCGTAGTCAGTTCTTCGGATATTTCGGCCACATTAGGTTCCTTAACCTGGACTGGCATCGCGCATTTCACAGGGCTCTAGCCTATCGCCTCTACCGAAATGCGCCGACGAGGCCAGGATCGAACCTTCATACGATGTACTAAACCGATGCCGCCCGCGCTTACAGGACGGAAAAAGCTATCATTCATCATTGATTCAAAAGAATCCCTCAGTCAAGTTGAGAAAGAAAACTTTGTGGAAACGCTAGATATAAAGTCTTATGCAATGAATAACATGCAGTACATAATAAATTTTAGCGGCGAAAAACACATTACATGCTGTCGCCCTGCCAAAACCAGAGAGACCATGGAGCACAAAAGTCTGAGCATTGGGCTGAAGAGTTGGCGAGCGGTCGTTCAGTAATGTGCGCTGTGCTTATAGGCACTCATTGTAACGCCAAGGTGCCTTGGTGGAGTACGTGTACAATTTATACCAGCATATTCGGCAGATGTCGTTCCCCACATACCAAACCAGAGACCGCAACTCTTAGAAAGATTGATTCGAGCTCCTGACAATAAACTGAAGTTTTCCATTAAAAGAATAACCTCATCAATGCCTCACCACGGGTCACCACAATAACCTCACCACAGGTCACCACAGGTGTTTGTGTCCACAGTAAACTTTTCAATTAAATCTACCCTTCTGCCTCAAGGCTAAAAGCTTGTGACATGCAGCTCCGACTGCGCCAATATCCGTTGGCTTGGTTACAAATTCCTTGGACGTGCCTGTGCCAGTGCTCCTCGATGAATTAATTAATTCGCATGATTGACAACTCCCTCTCCATGCATGAGCGTCGTGCTCTATTGACCATCATTCTCCAACACTCCTCCGTTCTTCACTTTTCCCAGTCTGGGGACCCATATTCAGTTCCCTCGTCCCGGACCCTGCGCAGGGTTCACACTGTCGCCTCACATCCGATCCGGCAAAATCGCTACCGAGTGTCGCCGTCTGAACGCAAGGTAATTCAAGGAGAGGGCTGAGTCGGGCTGGTTGGTTCATGTTGAATGGTACGGCAAAACAGCGCTGACGGACGGGACGGAAGAAGAGTCAAACACATGCGATCAGCGCATGTGTTTGTCTCTTCTTCCGTCCCGTCCGTTAGCGCTGTTTTGCCGTACTATTCAACGCAAGGTAATCAATGTACAAGAGGAGATGTTAAGCAACAATGTTATCCAATAGTCGTCAGGTCCCTGAGCTGCTCCAGTGATTCAAATCCGGAAGAAGTACAGATCATGGCGTTTTCGCGCTTATAATCAACATCTGAATACCATCATAAGAAAGAGGCATATCCCATTCCTGGTATCGACGATGGATCGCCTGCCTTTGTCGGCTTCATACTTCTTTTGGAGATGTTAAGCAACAATGTTATCCAATAGTCGTCGAGTCCCTGAGCTGCTCCAGCGATTCAGATCCGGAAGAAGCACAGATCATGGCGTTTTCGCGCTTATTACCAATATCTGAATACCATCATAAAAAAGAGGCATATCCCATTCCTGGTATCGACGATGCGATCGACTGCTTTGTCGGCCTCGTACTTCTTTTCAGTTACCCTCCAATCAGGATATTAGCAAATCCCAATGCATTCCGCGGACAAAGAGACAACGGCGTTTCGTCCACCTGACGGCCTTCATGAACTTAATGTGATGCTGTTGACCCTTTACAATGCACTCGCCACCTTCTAAAGATGCATGCGCTACCTGTCGATGTAGTCATTTCGAAAAGGGGTTCCATGTGCCAAATCTGCACAAATGCACAATGCACAAATGCACAATGTGCCAAATCTGCACAAACGACTTGCTCGAGGTGACGGTTCTTGTGTTGGTCCGTGTGGAAGGCGTAAACATCAGGAAACCCGGTGACATACAAGCGATATAATGGTCGAAATCAGGGGCATCATATCATGTTTAAGCAAGTGGTAGCCGGGAGTGGCAATTGAAGTCAGCATGTCAGTGACCAGACTTTTACGAGATGAGGTAGCCATACTCGTATTCTTGTAGGCGCAGGGCCTAGCGAGCAACACGACGAGACGGATCATAAATATTGAGGAAAAACACAGCGCACTCTTAAGACACGGACAAAGAAAGGCAAGACGATACAGCGCTGACTTCAACTGATTATTTTATTGTGGAGCAACAGAGTGCGCTGTGTTTTTCCTCAAGATGAACTACCAACTAGCCCGCTCTTCCACCCTTGCAAGATAAATATTGTGTTGCCACATAGCCCATGGCGGTCGGTTATGATCCTGTAAGCCTGCCTGTGCACGGAAGAGCGAAACCGCTACGCGACAAAAATAAGGGCGAGGCATTCTTGCTTGGCAGTGGTGTAGTTGCATTCAGCCTTACTTAATTAGAGGTGGAAAGGCGTAAGCAGAGACATGTTCTCACGCATAACAGCGCTGGACGAGCACAGCATTGATGCCAACACCACTTGCGCCTGAATAGACCTCGTTGGTGCAGACGGACGGAGGTGCCAGAGAATAGAATGAGACGTTAAGAGCAATTTCAATTGACAGAATGACGAGTCCTACTCAAGTTTCCACTCGTAGGGACGATCTTTCTGGAGTACGCACGTGAGCGGGTGGCTACGTCAGCAAAGCGAGCGACAAAGGCGTGTAAATATCAGCACAGCCCTAGGAAGCGGTGAAGCACCTTCACATTCCGGGGTTATGGAAACGCCGCAACGGCCGAAGAAATCTGAGGGTGAAGCCGGACGCCTTCTCGGTCCGCGAGGTGTCCGAGGCGCCCTAAACGAAGGCATTTTATAGAATTAAGATCAAGGATAGCTGGTGCATGCAGCCCAGCACCAGCGCGATGCGCTCGTTGTGCTCTTGCAATGTCGACGCTTGCTCCTAAAATTTTCCCTGCTAAATATGAACCCTAATGTTTTATTTATTTATTTGTTTATGTATTTATTAATACTGCCAATGCATTTTTGAGATTTTTTCACGAGTGGATTTTGTCCGCAGTCGACCAGGCATAAACACAATTTCAACTGTGCAAAAAGGACAGTGAAAATCATGGGGACAATCGGACGGGGCATTGGAAAAGGTCAATACAAAAATAACGTATGAATGATCATCACTTTTTCACTTCATAAATGGTGACGAGAAATAAAAATAAATACATTGAAATACAAATACATGGAAAACCCACAAAAATGTTAGAAGTAAAAAAATAAAAAAATCACAGTTTGTTCTTTGACAATACACTTTTGCAAGCTAGCGCCAAAATTTTTCAGTAGTTGGCTGTACAATCACTAAGACATCAAGGGGGTTCCACTCCCGCACAGCTCGCGGAAAAAAAGAGAACATAAAGGTATTATTAGCACAGAAGTATTCTTGTATGGTGAGTTCCTTTTTGTGACGCGTTTCTCAGGAAGTGTTCAAGGTAATGTATGTAGCAGAATCTACTTTAAGTTAGTTATGCAAAATCATGTACAGAAACTTCAGACGGTGGAGCGTAGCACGACTAGCTAGCGTATCAAGCCCAGTCTCAGATAGCATCTGCTTCGGAGAATCGGTGCGCCTATATCTGTTGCAGATAAAGCGCACACTTTTTCGCTGGATAGCCTCAATCGTAGTAATGTTATCTTGCGTGCACGGGAACCAGGCGACGTTTGCCTATTCTAGTATTGGACGTATGATAGTATACGCCAAAAGCTTGACTTCTTTCGTAGAATATCGCAGGGCTCGTTTCAGAAACATGAGCTTACGCATCGCTTTGTTCGTTACGTGATCTAGGTGAGCTGTCCACCCTAGATTGTCTGATATAATGATGCCTAAGTATTTGTACTTGGTGACTGTCTTGAGTGTAATGCCACTATAGCCGTAAAGGATGCTATGTTTGAATCTCTTTTTCTTTATAGTAATCGAAACAGGTTTGTCTAAGTTAAGAGCCATTTGCCACTTCGAACACCATTCTGCTATCTTGCCAAAATCATTATTTAAGCTTACTGGATCTTCTCGGCTTTTTATTTCTCTATAGAGTACCTAATCATCTGCGAACAACCTCAGTTTCGCTTCTACCTGGTCTGCAATATCATTTATGAAGAGAAGGAAGAGAATTGGGACTAGAACAGAGCCCTGTGGTACACCAGAGAGGACCGGGACAGTATCTGAAGCGTGGTCGCCGAGTTGCACGAACTGGCGACGGTCGGTTTAATAATTGGTGATCCATTCGACTACTGGCCCACCGCCTAATATATGATTTAGTTTCTGAAGAAGTTTGGCGTGGCAGACCCGGTCAAAAGCCTTTGAGAAATCTAAGAAGATTACATCTGTTTGCATTTGGTTGTTAATTGCTCTTGCGAACTCGTGTATTGTCTCGACAAGTTGTGTAACAGTACACAGACCGCGCCTGAAGCCATGTTGTTGGGGGTGGAGAATGTTATTTGATTCAACGAACTCTTTGATTGATTTTAGGGTAATATGTTCTAAAACTTTATAGGAAGTGCACGTAAGAGAAACAGGCCTGTAATTTGACTGGCAAGTCTTATCACCAGATTTATGAAATGGTATTATTTTTGCAACTTTCCATTGTGCTGGGAGGCAGCGCTCGGATATGGACTTATTGTAAACAAGGCATAGGTACTTACTCATGGATTCGGCATAACGTTTCAAGAAGACATTTGGAGTTTCGTCCGGACCGCTGCACTTTTTATCATCTAGATTTAACAACAGTGATAGTACTCCTTCTTCAGTTACGACTGGGGCATTCAGCACACCACATTGCTCTTTGTTTTCTTGCCTAAAAGAATGCGCAATGCCGTTGTCTGGTGTAAATACGGACTGGAAAAACGTGTTGAACGCAACCGTCTGTTTTTTTTTCTTCGTGAGAAGGCAAATGGTTTCCACTGTTTTCTTTGTCATTAATATAGCGCCAGAATTTGTAGGGCGATTCTTTGATAAAGTTGCTAAGAGTTGTTTTACAAAAGTGCTGCTTTGCTTCTTTTGTCTTTTCCTTCAGTTCTTTGTTCATTGTATTAACCTTTTGGCAATAGTCTGAGACCGGGCTTGATTTGTTGGATTTTCTTAGCCTTTTAATTCTACGTTTTGGGTGAATTACTTCGCGAGTTATCCATAGATTATGCTTTTTTGTAGTCTTTTTAGTTAGTGGGACAAACTGCCTCATGCAGTGCATTATTATATTTTTCAACAGAAGCCATATTTCATAGATGCCCGCGGAGCCTTCTGTGCATAGGTTGTGAAAGTCGAGGTACTCGTGTGCAAGGTACGTCATGATAGCTGCATCGTCAACTTTGTTAAAGGCATATACAGTCTAGCCCGGTTATAACGAAGTCGGCGGGAATCGGAAATCACTTCGCTATATCCGCTATTTCGAAATATGCGGACTACGAAAAAAAAATGCAAACGTCGGCATACCGATTTATTGCCGCTGAAAGAAGTCGTTCAGCGTCCCCTGAACACGTTTCGCGAGTGCGGACTTCAGGATTGCGGCTTCCATACCATCCAACTGCGAACCAAAGATCTGGTCGAACTCCGGACTCCCGAGGTACAGTCTTTGTCAAAAGTTTAGAGCCCAGGGGGTTCACTTCTAAGCTTTATATTGGAACTCCAGGAGCGTTCATGGAAGTCCTACCTAAATTTTCTTATGTCCAGGAAATTTGGAGCGCTAGAGATCCATTAAGAACGACACAGTGTGGCTCAAAAGAAAAGCCCCTGGGCTTCAAACTTTTGACAAAGGCTGTACATCCGTAGCGTGTCAACAGCTGCGATGGCTGCTGCGATGGCCGCATTTTTCCCCTGCGCGGCGTGCTCTACCGCTCTACGCCGTGACGCCGTTCAAGGACGGCGCAACACGAGACCGGCGTGCCATGCGATGCAGTGAAGGAACCCTTCGCTCCGCAGGAGAGCAGACGACGCCACGAAAGGACGCCGTCAGCCGAATTTTGCTCTTATTTTCGCGGAAAAAATCGCCTCAAGGACGCAAAAATGTGTTGATTGGCAGATTATTTTTCGGTTGGTATTAAATCTCTTCGTTATATCCGCTGACGCGCTCTTATTTACTTCGTTAAAACCGGACCCAAAATGTATTGAAAATGCAAAAATGGGAATGGGAAATTGAAATCCCTTCCTTATAACCGCTATTTCGCTATAAGTGGCTTCGTTATAAACGGGCTAGACTGTACACGCTTTGTAGGACCACTCTGCGGAAACTGGCCTGGGAATGATAGTGTGCACGCAACGATATTATGATGAGATAAACCACCAAAAATATTCACGCCAACCTTTTCTTTCAGAAAATGATCGCTTAAGAAAATAAGATCCAGAATAGAGCTTGAAGTACCCTGCACACGAGGAGCCTCAAAAACAACCTGTATTAGATTCAAAGGGAATAAAAAGGTTACTAGAAGATTGTTTGTTTGCGTGGGCTTAAAGAGTTCCAATTTACGTCTGGAAGGTTGAAAGCACCTGCCATTATTACAGCGCCTCCGAGCATGTACCTCAGCATACACTCGAGAGGCGGCTCAAGATAGGTAGACTCTGCGTTTGGGGGTCTGTACACAGCGCCAACGTAGGCAGAGCTCTGACTTAGTTGAATCTTACACCAGACTGCTTCTACGTCTGGAACGTCTGGCATTAGTGAATAGCGTGCGCCTTGCCTCAGAAGCACAGCCACTCCCCCACCTCTAGTTATTCCATCTTTAGGAACCATGATGTAGCCAGGAGCAATTTCATGGCTCTTGAAATCTGCGTGCAGCCACGTTTCCATGATGCAAACAATATCTTGGTTTAGAGCGATCAAAATTGCCTATAGCTGTTCAACTTTGTTTAAGAGGCTACGCGCATTTACATTGATAACAGTTAGAGGCGTCGGCGGCTTCGAGTTGCTCATGCTGGAACGTCGTTCTTGCTTTCGTTTTTTGCAACTTCAATAATGTCGCCTTTTTCTTCGTCCCACGAGTAAAAACGCTTGTTTATTTTTATTTTATCGAATTTAGGGTAGACTTTATCTTTTTGATCGCGACTTACTCTTGTTCGTTCGCATAGTTTTTTTTTCTAACTCCTCGCACAGCTGGTGGAAAGTGTTCACCAGTTGAATACTCAGTTCTTTTCAGCTTAGTGCAGTTACCCAGTATGTTAGTTTTATCTCTGTAGTCAAGTAATTTCAAGATAACAGGCCTATACTTTGAGCGGTCAGATGCTTCCTTTCGTCCGAGACGATGGATCCTTTCAAAGCCTGCCGTTTTGATTTCTAGCTTTTCTTCAAAAATTTTCTCAACAGTATCCTGCAAGCTTTGGGGGGTCTCATCGTCTTGTTCCTGGATACCATATATAATCAGATTATACCTTCGGCTTCGGTTATCTAGGTCATCAACTGTTTTCGTCAAGGATACAACAATTTTCTCAAGTTTATCAACTCGTTCCATGCATTCCACGACCTGCTTTTCTATCTTACCGATTTTTTCTAGCTTTTTATCTATCGAAGCTAGTTTTTGGTTGGTCACCGTTTTCTCCTGTTTTATTTCCTGAATGTCTCTCGCGATTGCTTGATTTTGATAAAACTAAATTGATTAAATGGATAGAACAACAGTTTGGCTGTGTTAATTACCAAGCCTCTAATTCACTCCCAATATCATAAGGTGTTCCTCAAGGCTCAGTGATAGGTGTCCTTCTCCTTCTGATATATAGTCTCGGCGACGAAGGCTTTTCGTACCGTTACATTTGAATGCATGGTAGAACGAAAATGAACGCGACTCATCAATTTTCCCCGGCTCCTGCAGCGCCACCTCATGCGTAAAGCATGGTTCGCGCAAATAGTTGCCGTTTATGCTTAAGAACCCTAGGTGTCGGATGTTAGTCCGGAGCTCTCTACGCCTCTCTAATCGCCTATATGCCGGAGACTATACTTCACATACCGACTTACCATACCGTGCCTTACCATGCCGTACCATGCCACAGAGTACAATATATACCGTACCATACCCTACCAAACTGTAGCGTTCCGGGTCAATTATACTGTACCATACCATACCATACTAGCGTACCGTACCGCATTATACCGCAGCGTAGCATGCGGTACCATACCTTGCCTACCATAATGTACTATACCTTACCATACTGTACCTTATTGTATCATCTTATCATTCCGTACCATAGAAGTATTTTCGTTGGCCGCGGGCTCCCGCGTACATCTGTACAAAGTTGGAGCTCCAAACCTTTTATTTCCTTGAATCTCATAGGCAGATCTCCCCTTCTCTATACATCAGAAAGCAGTTCCTGTACAGTGCCGTGAGATGGTTCTCAGCGTCCTTTGAAGGTTGCTTCAGTGTGTGTTTCTGAGAAGTTCCCCGGACGTGAAATTGCCGCACCCATTTCTTCAAAAACAAGCAAAGCTTTTCATGCTCACTGAAGACCGTCGTTGTGAGTTTAGATGCAATTTTTGGCAGTCGCTTCTTCTGAGATTTGACTGAGAGGAAAATTTATCTAGTGTAACAAGCTGGAGTTGCAGGCTCCTCCCCCGATATTTATCTTGAACTGGTTATCATGACATGGACTTTAAAATGCTGTTATTTTTCCGCAATGCTACTTATTGTGAATGTGGTCTTCAATATCTGTTTACTTTTTGCAGGCATCAAGATCACAGCAGCCCTAATCGTTTTCGCAGCACCAGCTTGGACATGTGAGAAGCTTGAATATATTTGTTTCTGTTCGTTCCATGCGCCTTATTTGTGCACGTGTGTGTTTTTGCAAACAAGCAGTTATCCTCTTTTTTTTTCTTTCTCACAAGGCAGTTGAAAGATTAGCATCTTGAATGGAAGCAAATTCAGACATAAGTTAATCACCTGCTCGATCACCATGATATGCAGCAGCACAAGGTCGCTTTACCGCCGGCGAACCTCTCCACCTTTCGTTTCTTTAAATTACTTTCTCTCTCTCTCTTGGGAAAAGAATCCTGTATGAGAAGTCTATAGTGCGCCTGCGTTAAATCTCATGTAGTACAAAAAAGGCAAATAGAAAATAATTTACACCAAAAGTAAACTTTCAGCAACATTCGGCGAGAAAAACTTAACTAAGCATCCCAACGGAACGAATGTTCGCTCAAATTTTATTCACCACGAAGGTACAGCCTTTGTCAAAAGTTTGAAGCCCAGGGGGTTTTCTTTTGAGCCACACTGTGTCGTTCTTAATGAATCCCTAGCGCTCCAAATTTCCTGAACGTGAGATATCTGGTACTACCTCCTGCAATGGGTAAGACTTCCACGAATGCTCCTCTAGTCCCCATATAAAGCTTAGAAGTGAACACCCTGGGCTCTAAAGTTTTGACAAAGACTGTACCTGGGGCCTCCGCGGTTCTTCGGTGACAGGAATCAGCGAAGATGCAGCAAATTTGGCTTTTCACGGTGTATCCGCTCTCCTAAGTCAAAAATTGGTATACAACAGGGGCTACGTTTTCTAGCAGATATGTTGCCACAGAAAAGGACACTAGTGGTATGGTGGCCTTCATGGCTGACTCTTTTGGTCTGAGAACATCCAACCGCTTGACGGAATAGAGGGTAGCCTACCAGCAGTTGCCATTTAGGACAAAGAGACAGTAAACACACGCAATCACTGCTGGTGAATGCAGGAAATACACCATTTACCCCTTCGTTTCGGAGCGTGTGGACACACAAGGTAAAGTTGCAAGGAAATGTACTTCGAAAGATTGCGTCCTCTGCCCAAACTGTGACGTAAAGAAATTCGGTGTTTTCTCGTGAGGCTACCATGGCCACACCAATCTCAAAGAAAGGGGTACGCGTAGCGAAAGGCTACAGCCGACTGCGATGGCTCAAGATTTAGCACACGTAATAATTTTACGAGTAGCTTCCTGCATGCTTCCGTGAAATTCTCAATTAAGTAACATTATAACGTAATAATTCAGTACATTCGTAGCCATTGCGAATTTCTATGGGACGTATCAAACGACATTGTCGACAAAAAGCGTTGCTTGAGCATAATAAACAGATTCACAACAGCGCTACGGAACAAGGACACAAGGAACACGAAAAACACAGGACGGGCGCTGACTACCAACTCTTTATTGCGTGAAAAACCAGCACAGATTTATACTATTTCCTGGACCACGTGATGCACTGCCAGCCACGGGACACAGCGAAGGAACGCTTCACACGTTTGGGGAGTCATCACACAGCTCGACAGAACTCATAAAACGTGCATGCACTATAAAAAAAATATAGCATTACCAAGCTAATGATAAAGGGACTAACAGATACAAAGATGTGCATGGACCAGCTACAGCCAATGACAACTGCAGCTCAGATAGGCAAGAAAATGAGTACTTCAAAGCAAAGCGGAATCTTTGGGCTACGTAAAAAACATTCAAGAGAGCGAGAAGGCGTAAAAGCATGAGAAAAGCATGAGCAAAATGGCGATGAAAAAAGTAAAAGTTGCTAGGTAATAGGCACAGTCAGCAGGCTAAAAGCGAAAACAAGAAACCGACACCAACAAATAACACGGTAAAAATAACAATCGTTAAAAAGGGAAACTAAAAGAAAGAACAAAAACATGAACCACCAGCGGCCAAGCAATGAAGACGGTAAAACAACTAAAAGTCTTTAAAAGACAGAGGAGCAAAGTTCCGCATAAGGTCAACAAACAAAACAACGCAAAATAAAACACTATAAGGTGAGATGCAGGAAAAACCGTTTGTCAGGAAGTCTAGCAGTTAAAACGCAAGAATCGCGTCCGTTCAAGAAAGGACCTTTCTTTCTCCTGTAAACAGACAGATGAGCTGCTGATGCACTCGTCCCCAGCCTTTTCAATCAAAAAACCTTCAATAATCTCCCTTTCTATTCTACTCCTTGCGGTCGCCAGAAACTTGGTGTCTGAAAACATAGGTCGACAATCGTGACGGGGTTGGTTACAATGTAGTGCCATGTGGCTCCCAGACTTGTTTTTTACGTTCAGGAAGTGTTCGCTTGCTCTGTCATTGAAGCAGCGTACGGTCTGGCCGATGTATACTTTTCCACAAGTGAGTTTTACTCCATTCCCCATGAAGGACTTTTCACAGCTGTTATCCAAAGGATAGACGAGATCGGAGCCATCAGCTTTCAGAATGCAACCGGAATAGGTCAAGACAGGTTCATCACCCTACTTCAGTTTTACCTGCAATCCACAGTAGTGTCGTACAAAGACCAGCTCCTGATACAAAAATCGGGAATCTGTATTGGTTCCTCCGTTGCCCCGGTGCTCTCGGATATTTTCTTGTCCACCATGGACCGGGCAGTTCAAGAACGTCTACATGACAAGCACATCATCAAGATCTATCGGTACGTGGACGATTTCCTCATAGTGTTAGACAGTGCTGCTGCTATTGACATGCCACAAGCCGTCAGGGACATCGTCGGAGTGTTCAAGGACTATTCTGGTGGAATGAACTTCACGTGGGAAATGCCAAAAGAGAACAGGATCCAGTTTTTAGATCTGTTGCTGGTTTTTAGTGGTAAGCGAGTGTGTTGGTCGTACAACGTTAGATCGAAGGAAGGTTTACTCCCCTTCGACAGTGCGCATTCCAAACTTGTCAAGCGGGCAGTCGCAACTAGCGCACTTCATGCGTCACTAACAAAAAGTTGCGAGCACATGGCTGATTACAGTTTTGATAACCAGGTTGAACGCCTTCTTTTAGCTGGCTACTCACCTTTCCTCATAGCAGGCCTGTGCGAAGCCTTACTACAGAAAATGAAGCTAGGAGAGGGAAGGAGAGAGCCCAGGGAAAGGAAACGTGTTGCCGTAATTCCTTATATCCATAAGCTATCGCACAATGTTAAGAAGGTTGCAGCCAGGTACGATGTGAACGTTGTGTTTTCTGCCCCATGTAAGTTGGCAAGAGTGTGTCCGATGGTAAACCGGAAGAAGCGGGCGAACTGCTCAGTAAAACATTCCCGTCAGTACACCGAATGTCGATCCGCAGTTGTCTACCAGATTCCCCTCACTTGTGGAAAAGTATACATCGGCCAGACCGGACGCTGCTTCAATGACAGAGCAAGCGAACACTTCCTGAACGTAAAAAACAAGTCTGGGAGCCACATGGCACTACATTGCAACCAACCCCGTCACGATTGTCGACCTATGTTTTCAGACACCAAGTTTCTGGCGACCGCAAGGAGTAGAATAGAAAGGGAGATTATTGAAGGTTTTTTGATTGAAAAGGCTGGGGACGAGTGCATCAGCAGCTCATCTGTCTGTTTACAGGAGAAAGAAAGGTCCTTTCTTGAACGGACGCGATTCTTGCGTTTTAACTGCTAGACTTCCTGACAAACGGTTTTTCCTGCATCTCACCTTATAGTGTTTTATTTTGCGTTGTTTTGTTTGTTGACCTTATGCGGAACTTTGCTCCTCTGTCTTTTAAAGACTTTTAGTTGTTTTACCGTCTTCATTGCTTGGCCGCTGGTGGTTCATGTTTTTGTTCTTTCTTTTAGTTTCCCTTTTTAACGATTGTTATTTTTACCGTGTTATTTGTTGGTGTCGGTTTCTTGTTTTCGCTTTTAGCCTGCTGACTGTGCCTATTGCCTAGCAACTTTTACTTTTTTCATCGCCATTTTGCTCATGCTTTTCTCATGCTTTTACGCCTTCTCGCTCTCTTGAATGTTTTTTACGTAGCCCAAAGATTCCGCTTTGCTTTGAAGTACTCATTTTCTTGCCTATCTGAGCTGCAGTTGTCATTGGCTGTAGCTGGTCCATGCACATCTTTGTATCTGTTAGTCCCTTTATCATTAGCTTGGTAATGCTATATTTTTTTATAGTGCATGCACGTTTTATGAGTTCTGTCGAGCTGTGTGATGACTCCCCAAACGTGTGAAGCGTTCCTTCGCTGTGTCCCGTGGCTGACAGTGCATCACGTGGTCCAGGAAATAGTATAAATCTGTGCTGGTTTTTCACGCAATAAAGAGTTGGTAGTCAGCGCCCGTCCTGTGTTTTTCGTGTTCCTTGTGTCCTTGTTCCGTAGCGCTGTTGTGAATCTGTTTATTAAGCATGAACCAACTAGCCCACACCAGAATCCTGCTTGAGCATGTGTCATTGTGCGCTGTTCGGAGCGCGTAGTACACAAACGAAAACTATGAGCACACGGGCGCCTTTTGAGTTTCGCCTCCATCGAAACGCTTCTAACCCGACCGCCGCGGCAGCGTAGCCCAGTGCCCAGTGCCATAAAGCCCAGCTTAGTAGCCCAGTGCCCTAACCACTCAGTCATCGTGGTGGGGTCGCTACGGCTTCTGTTCTTGCAATGTCCCCCTGCCGGTCCTCTTGTTTGTAGTCACCTGACTTCCTGCTTAGTTGTTGAAAGCATTTTTTGCTCCTCTTTGTAACGACTTCATAAAGGTAATTTAAATTTTTCTTTTATTTGTTATTTTGTGCCGATTGGCAGCTTTATAACTGCAGATTTGGTTTATTGAATTCAGTTCGTAGTCAGCGCACGCGTTTTTATTTTGTGTTCCATTTCTTCGCGTCCTGGTTTCTGTTAGGGCTGCAGTCTTTCCGAATTGTGACGAACCACAGCTCACGGTGGCCACGTGGAAAGCAGACGCCTCGCACGTGGGAGGTGCTAGGCTCAATCTCTAGCGCCGCCGGGTACCTACAAGTTTCCTCTTGGGTACAAGCTTTCCCAAGTCCTGGTGCACGGCTTTTCAGTATTAAAGCGCTTAGAAAAATGCATTTGGCCCACCCCATTCGAGTGGACGTTGACGCGTCAATGCACAGTATCAACCATGTGTAGTGAAGCCCACTTGGTACCCCTTTAATAGCATCGAGCGCAACATTACACTCATGTGATGCGGAGGCTCAGACGACGTCACCAGCACGACCTCGTTTCGTCGTTCTTGTCCTGTTCTGCCCATGTTCTTGTCGATGAAGTGCACTCTTAGTTGGAGGATGTGATTTATTAGCTGTCCAAATCAACTCTTGATTGTTATTCCAATGGCACTTCGAGGACGAAACGCTATGTAAGCAGGCTAGCCATCCCGAGAGGGCGTGCCCGGAACAAGCCAGGCCCCGGTGTGGAAGGTCACGTGCAAGAACAGTATTTTACTGCTGCGGGGCGTCAGGGAAGCCCCCTTTTTTGTCTTCTATGCCAGGTAATGCAGATCGGAGCGCAGCGGATGACATAGGATGTCTCTGAAGATAGCTTGTAGCCAGTTGCCTTTCCCTCTTTCTGCACCTCTTGCATTTGTGAATCTCAGACTTGAATAATTGTTCGGGGGCGCCGTGTCTCTTACTTTGCCTGCGCATGCGACCATGATTTATTTGTCGATGGACACCTGAAAAACTGATTTTTTTTGCCCCTATCTTTACTTCTTTTTCCCCTTTGTGGCCCTCCCCACGTGTAGGGCAGTCTGCTGGGCATCGCCTGGTTAACCTCCTTGCCTTTCCGTCCTTCTGTTGCTCTCTCGCTCTCACGTTGTAAAAGCCAGATTAGCGTTTTATTCTGCGAGCAAAATGGCACAAGCATGGTTGATTTATCATGTACAATAAGAATTCAGTGCCCCAGGGCTAGTCTACAGGTGGATGGCATGTCTCTCAGCGATAGAATCTCCTATTCGTCAGTTTTTCAGCAAGAAAGAAGTCGCCAGGAGCAGCTGAAGCGCATATTATTTCGCCTCTTTAGGCCATAAGAAGCAACGAATGCCAGACTAAGCTTTCTTTTTATTCACAGCGTTTCAGCGATGTCCGGAAATACACATGCAGCGCGGCAGCTATAGAGGAGACTGTTGCTCACCCGGTGACACCGTTACCTTCTACTGCGACGACGTCGACCGCTACCAGCTCCTGGCCACATCCTCAGCTACCTGCCTGGCCAATGGTTCCTGGAGCGGGCCGGTTCCCACCTGCAGTGGTGAGTTTTTAAAGTATGCAATAGTTAAATCATTAGAGTGTGTTGTTAAGGCATGAAATATATTATGTGAAATTTAGGAGCGAAAAAGGCTATGCTGCGACAACGCGCCAATATTATTTAGAACAGTATCTGTTTCTCTCCCTTATGTGGGTTCTTGGCTTTAATTCTGCAAGGCAAGGATGCCTAGAAATAAACTCTGAGAGAAAGGGGGGGGGGGGTGCGGGCTAGTTGGTGCACAGTTTAAAAAAAACATTCGCAAAACAGACAACCAAGGAGGAAAAGAGACGAAACAAGTGCAACTTGCAACCGTTTATTCACTTGGAAAGCGCGTGAATCGATAGGAAAAAAGGCAAGAGCATAGACGAGGACCCACATATGCGCACGAGTAGAAAAAAGAAAACAATGGATTTATAAAAAAAATGGTTGTGGCTTAGCTCTGCTGAAACCTAGTCGAGTAGCGAGCTGCAGACCCCTGGCTGCGCTTAGGCTTCGCTTGTAGTTGATTCATCGTTAGAGGCTAAGCGAGCCAGTCTAGCCGCATCGCTTTCACGGCGTTTGGCGAGCTGTTCAGCGCGCTTCTCTTGAGTCTCTTCAGAGCGCTGTCTCCTCTTCATTTCTACGGCTACCCGGGGCCTCCTTCAGGCTGGCCGACTTAATTCGCACCGTCCATACTGCGGCCTCAACTATGGCTGCGGCGACGCAGCTCTCCCTATCTATATCACAGATGCGGAGCGCGGGGTGTAACGTCATAAACAGGGCGCAGCGAGCGCCCAACGGCAGGAGCGGTGGCCGCGCGGCGACCGCGGCGAGCCGAGTTGCCGGAGAATCGAGGGCCGTGTTGTGACGTCACACATAGGGCGTGGCTCAAAGTGCGGCGACGGAGAACAGGCGAAAACCTGGCGTAATGTAGCTTTCGCTACAAAACGTGTTTCGGAACATGTCTAAAAACACACTTTATTTTTGCAAATTCTAAGCGAGTTTGTACTTTAACAATCACTGCCCAAACAATTACACAATTAAACAAACAAGCAAGTGATTCAGATCCCGCTGACGAGTAGGAAACCTTACATTGGCCAAACGGGACGATGGAATAATGATACCCTGCTGGCCATAATCGCGCGCCAACTAAAGACACGAGTACTTTTTTATCACATCATTATAAAGCCTGCGGAGAAAAAGAAGGCAAAAAATTCTAAGCGAAGCTGAAGGAAAACAACATCCTAAGTAAGGGCAATGATATCACAGACCGTGAAATTATAGAGGCGTTACAAACCAACAAAGGCTGAAGTGATTGTGTAAGCACACCGTCGCTTACAATTTACAAAAAAAAAACAAAGTGCATTTTTTTAGATATGTGCTTAGATGCGCGTTTTCTAGAGCCATTTGTTACCTTGTTGTTTCTACTCGTGCGCATGCGTGGGTCCTCCTTTCCGTTCTTGCTTTTTGCCTCTATATCACTCGCTTCCCATGTGTTTTGCGCATCTTTTTTCAATGGCAAGATTGGGGTGCCGAGCGGAAATGGGTGCTTTCAGAGGGCTCCGAATTTCTCTTTGGGTCAATTCAAGTTTATTTGCATCTATACATGTACAGATGACGGGAGTGCAGACAAAAAGCCAAATGGATTTGGCTTGACGGGGTCTGTACCCCCTACAGAAATGGCACTATGCACAATAAAGAGAACGCAGATACAATAATGGATAAACGAAAAAAAAGTATTAGTGAAGATTCTATAACATTCTATGCTATAACAGAAATACATACGGCCAAAAAAAAAATCAATGATAGAATGCTGAAAGGATTTAAAAAGCAGAAAGCATAAAGCATAAAATTATACAAATAAAGTAGCTTTTAAATTCACAAACATAAATAATAAGTTACTAACAAGCAAAGAAAATTGGTTAGACATTCATGGCGTCAGTGTATACTACAGCAAAGCAAACAAAACAAAAAAACGAATCCACAATGAGCCCATAAAAGGAGAGCTACGTTGTTATTAAGTTTCTAATGAGTTTAACAAAGATGGCAGTGTGTGGCGTAACATTTGTTGACCGTAGTTAGTGCGCGTTTTAGGAACGTACCATGTTTCTCTGTGACGTGTGTTGTAAATGTTAGAACTCATATTCAATAGAGATAAATGCTCGAAGAATTTGGTGTTCTGTTTTTTCGCAGTAGTGAAACGCTTGAGTAAAATACTACGATATATGGAGGTGACCGGCTGTAAGTTAAGGGCACTGAAAAGAGGCTGCGTATGAGCGTCATATGAGGAATTAGCGATAGCGCGCACTGCTTTCTTCTGCAAAAGATAAAGCTTTGTGATGTTAGACATTGTGGTGTTTCCCCACACTAAATGGCAGTAATTCTGATGGGACAGGAAGAGACAGTTGTAAAGCAGCTTTTTCACGCTCAAGGGAAGAAAAAATCGAAGTTTCGTTAGCATCCCCACAACACGAGCGATTTTGTTAGCAACTGAGTCTGTACAAAGATTCCAAAGTAAGTTCTCTTGAAATACGACCCCGAGGCACTTAATGGATGGCACAATGTTGATAACCGAGGAACCCATTTGCAAATGGCCGTCAATGTGGACATTTTTGGTTTTAGGTTGAAAAAGTACAGCATTTGTCTTGCTTTTATTTATAGACAGTGAATTCAATGAACTCCATCGATTGAGTTCGCTTAAAGCAGCGTTCGCAAGAGCCAACAGGTCCCTTGCACAACCAGATGTAAAAAACAGACTAGTGTCGTCAGCGTATATGATGAATTGGGCAGTGGTGTCAATATTTATTATGTCGTTAATGTAAATATTAAATAACAAAGGTACAAGAATGCTTCCTTGAGGTACACCAGAATGAATGGGTAAGTTATCTGAAAGACAGTTATTTATTGAAACCCTCTGATACCTGAACTGCAGATAGCTTTTGATTAAGCTAAGGAATGGGCCCCTGAAACCATAAATTTCAAGTTTTGTTAGCAGTGTGGTGTGATTAATTGTGTCAAAGGCCTTTGAAAAATCGATGAAAATGCCTAGTGTCACAAAATTTTGCTCAAATGCTTGTAATATTAGTTCCTTTTGTGTTAGTAGAGCTAACTCTGTCGAACGACCCTTTCGGAAACCGAACTAACAGTCAGTAAGGATATTGTGTTTTTCGCAGAAAGCGGTCATTCTGAGTGTTATTAATTTTTCTAGGCATTTTGAAAATACAGGTAAAATGGATATTGGTCTGTAGTTAGACATGTTGTTTCTATCACCGGCTTTGAAGAGCACTGTAACCCTTGCGAGTTGCATGCGCTTAGGAAATATACTGTTTACAAAGCACAAATTATACACATGTTCAAGAACTGGACATATCAGATCTAAAACGTGTTTTACAGGGCGTATTTGCAGGTCATCAATATCGCAGCTTTTACTGTTTCGCAGAGCGGAGAACGTGAGACAAATTTCTTCGGCGCTAGTTGGATGCAGAAAAGCACTATCGCAAGTTTTGGAATTGACGTACTCTGCGGAGCGAGGATCGTGCAAACTATTCACTAGGGACACAAAATAATTATTAAAAGCGTTTGCTAAATGCGCGCCTGATGAAAGTTCCCCATTAATGATCAATTCTCGTACGCCCTCTGGATGCTGACGTCCAATGTTAAGCACTGCGCTAAGGTTTCTCCACGTGATGTCCGTCCGCTTTACAGCTTCAGGATCAAACAACCTATGAAGGTAATCTTTCTTAGCTTGTCTGAGGGTTGCAGTTAACTTATTCCGCCCTTTCGTGACATAGAGCAAGGATGTGAGGCACGCGAAGACTTCGAGGTGTGGGCTTGGAAAAGTGATTACTAGAACTGCTTAAGGAATTCAGGCAACCAGTATGTGTTAAAACTGGGCACTTCAGGGGGTGTTAGGGGGAATTTTTTAGAAATGCTAGGACGCATAGACAAGGCTTGTGCTGTTTGATGAGATTTCGAACACAGAATGAGCAAAATAGACATCTCCTCCGCCCTTTCAAATCTAGTAACGATCACACAGGCGATCTCGTCACCGCTGTAACTACGAACGAATACTCTCGCCACAGAAAGGATAGCTTTGCTTACAAAGTGCGCTACATTGACCAAGTATCACCAAGACAGACTTGGCTGCCCAGGGCATGGTGTCTTCATTGTTGACGTTTTTGCTTTCTATCACTAGTGTCACCCGTTAAGAGAGGAAGACAGTTGAAAGGAAACATCTGTACTTAAATAGCTTAGGCACCACTGCGTCGACAGCATAAAGCTTGAGGCAGCATCCGTCTAACAAAACGAAACAGTAGTGGCGGTTACCATGTCGAGCTACTTTGAAGCGATCGGAAAGAGCATCAGGTTTACAGAAACCCACCAAATTTACCCGAGCGCACCGACGAACTTCAAATACTGAAATAACGTTTGCTGCCCGCGCTCGAAAAATTTTTCTACCTGGCTCCGAAACTCAAAAGGGTACCTGAAACTTAAGTCTTACCTGGAAGGAACTCCCATACACGAAAAAACAACAACAAGAATCTTAGGCATGTGGGTTCAATCCAACCAGCGCAGTACTCACATTTTCACCCGGCTCAAAGTAACAACGCTGCAAGTCGCACACATGATCACCCGCATCACCAACAGGCGACATGGAATGCGTGAAGAGTACGCACTAAAACTAGTCAGAAAGCTGGTAGTTGGTCGAATCACGAAGAGCCTACCCTATCAGTGCCTCAGCAAGAGCGAAATACAACAAGCGAATACCCTGCTACTCAAAGCGTATAAGACAGAGCTCTGACTGCCGCGCAACTCGTCTACTGAAAATTTAGTGGCCCTAGAATTGCAAAACACCTCTGTGGAGCTACGAGGGGCGCGACTTAAGTCGCGAAAGGCTGTTGCAGGCAACTGCTAGAACAGTGCTCTTACAGAGACTTGGATACCCCGAGCAGATGCGAGAAATGACGAAGGCGGAAACGATCCCCGACGAGCTTCGCAAGTCCCTCAAGGTAGCGCCAATACTAAGGAACATGCACTCCAACCTCCATCGAGGCAGAAGAGAAGCGAGGGCTGATTCATCAAGAAAACATATCCTCCTCAAGACAGAACCGTGTATGCAAGCGCGTCCTCCAAACGAGGAGGCACCAAAATCTCAGTGGCCACGTTGGCCGATTCGTCTCTACGCGAAATGACCAGTGCGTGTATGCGAGATTGCACGGCAGCAGAAACCAAAAAAGAAGCCGTTGCTCTAGCGTTGACGGAGGGCTGTAGAACACAGCGGTCGCTAGCAATACCCATGGACTCTCAAAGAGTGTGCCGAAGTAACATGAATGGCAGGACAGGTCGTCACGCGCTACGTATACTCTTCGCAGCGAGCGACAGAATTTAAAACCGCCAAGAAGAAAATGACAACACCACACACAATAAATGTGTGCGTACCGGTACACACGGGGGTGGCAGGGAATCAAGAGGCCGACAGTATAGCTCGAGGATACATTACTTTCCTAGCATCCGACGAGACCGCGGAGCTCGAGCCAGCACCCAGGTGAGATATTTCTCGCCGCAAAGATCTCTCAACAGAGAGTAAGGTGTCACTTGGAGACAACTACACAGAGGCTCTTACCCAAACCTACACATACTAAACAAAATGCCCCACACGATATAAGCGTACAAATGTACCTGGTGCGACGAAAAACTGGCTCTACATCACACCACATGGGCCTGGCAAAACATAGATGTAGTCTCCAAAATAAAAAAACCTAGTGCGGAGCATTGGGGGGCTCTGCTGTCCAGCTGTCGCTGTGAAGACTAACAAGATCTGGTACAGCAACCTCAACGGGCGGCAGTGGCCAGCGGAGCCCTGGACTGAGGGCGATCGACCATTGTTTACAAGCGGGCGACGTCTAGAGAGACGACTCCTGGGGATACAACCAAGGAGAGAACATCTCTCAAGGTGCCCCAGGACCACAGAAAAAAGCACTAGAGTATAATAAAGTTTTCCCTTCCCTTCCTAAATAGCCGCCGCGGTGGCTCAGGGGTTATGGTGCTCGGCTGCTGACCCGAATAACGCAGGTTCCATCCCGGCCACGGCGGTTGAATTTCTTTGGAGGAGAAATTCCACAGTACAGAAATTCGCACAGTACACGGGCACAGGCCCGTGTACTGTGCGATGTCAGTGCACGTTAAAGAACCCCAGGTGGTCGAAATTTCCGGAGCCCTCCACTACGGCGTCTCTCATAGCCTTAGTCGCTTTGGGACGTTAAACCCCATAAACCAAACCAAACCTTCCTAAATAGCTTACCAGCAAACCTTGGCACTTGGCCCATCCCATAATTTTGCCAGCCGGCCCACATCCAAAATTTGGAATTCATCCAGCCCCGTGTTTGGAAATCGCCCACTTGCAAAAGATTGGCAGTTGGCCCACCAAGAAAATTTGGCACTTGGCCCACATACGGAATTTAGTTCTGGTTTTGCAAGGTTTCGCATCCAAAGGGACTAAGGCTGTAAGGGAGGCGGTAGTGGAGGAACCTGATCATTTCGACCATCTGGGGTTCCTTAACGTGCACAAACATCACAGAGTACAAGGGCCTCTAACATTTTGCCTACATCGAAATTCATGTCTACGATCAGGATCCAACCTGCATCTTTCGCGTCCGCATCGGAACATCATAACCACTAGACCACCGCGGGCAGCTACACCCAGAATTTTTCAATTGGCCCACCCCTGAAATTTCGGAGTTGGCACATCTATAAAAAATTTTGCAGTTTGCCTAACCCAAAATTTCCTAATCCACCCACTCGCCAAAAGTTTGCCAGACGGCGCACGTGACGTGGTATATGATATAATGGATGAATTTGCAGTTTGGGGGCGAAAGTCTGGAGTCATGCGAAAAGTGGCAAAAGACGGGGTTTCAGTAGCGAGAAATATATGGCGTGAACTTAATAAGGCGAAAAAGTCTTGTTTCAAGCTCTTCTCGATGGGAGACGATGATACATGTGCGGTGATGGAGAGCCGAACGACTGTCTGCAAGGAGCGCAAAGGGGTCCCTTCTCAAGTGTGTGTCTCTCAGAAGTGATTTCTTCTCTTTAGGTCTACATAAGATAAGAATGACGAAGGGCACACAATTTAATCACAGGAACGACATTGAAATTACAACGTAGACTCCAAAATCGAAAACCTAAATGCTGTTGTACTTCCTTCAATAAGCCATCGGTACGAATGCCCCATATTTTAGATATCAGTTGGAAAGTACACGGGTGCAAGCGCGAACTTCTGCCAGCAGCAGCAGCGCCGGTGGGAAACCGCTCTCTCCAAGTCGCTGCCTTTTCTCTTGTCTTCTCCGGCTTTTGAGGTTGCCCTTAGCACCTCTAAGCGCTCCGTGGCGGCTCTTCCTGTGATGAACGAACGCAGCTTTGCAGGTTGGTTCTAGGGAGCATCCATTCGCGAAATACCAAGTCTCTCCAACGACGTGCCACACGCGAACACACACTAAGCCGCATGAATCACATTCATCGTGTCTGAATTTTTTCAACAATGAGCCTATCGAACAAATTACCGCCGCTGCCGAAGTGCCGCGCCCACTAAACATACAATCCGCGAATGTCATGAATTCATCCGCAGCTACGCAGAAGGAAGTTCCTCTCGCCTGAATTTCCACCTCCCCCCTCACTGCTGTCCTCATTGGGGGTCACGAGAAATGGATGTATCATTGTCACGCATATCATCATTTGACCCATTTTATGGATGAAGTTTCAGTCAAGCGAGTAAACTGTTATCATTCACTTCAGTGCCGCAATGAGGAAGAAGATAACTATATAGCTTTCTCGCACTATTCGTAGCTGAGAATTAATTACCTATGCTCTATATTCTAAGTATGCCGCCGAAAATAATAGTCCACGTAACTTAATACGCGAGCATAAAAACTCCACCTGTTCTTTGTGAAGTTGTTTTACGATCTGTAATGCGCGTGTTGTGGCGGGCGAGGTTCACAGCCTGGGCTTTGTCTTCAGCCCTCAGAAGGGAATCCAGAAGTGAGCGACGAGAGTACCACACACGCTGTTCAAAGCCGCTCCCACTCTGCATTTGTTACTTTCAATGGGACTTTCCTTTTGCTCAATTTTGCTCAAGAAAACCTTGTGGCGTATCCGCACAGGACGCCATGCTGCAACTTACACACGACCTTTTTGACCCGCTTCTTCCAGGTCACACCAAGGCACTCTTAGCTTTGGATCTTTCCAAAGCTTTTGATCGCATTGAACATCAGGCGAACATGACGGCCCTATCGCCATTGAATGTGGGTGTGCGCATGTATGCCTACATTCAAGCATTCCTCACTGACCGCACGGCTGAGATACACTTCGGCCCTTTGTCTTCCCCCTCCTACACGCTTCAGAGTATCGGCACCCCTCAAGGGTCCGTCCTTTCCCCCTTTCTCTTTAACATTACCCTCATCCCCCTCGCCCGAAAATTGGCAAGTATTCCCCACCTGAAGCACACTCTTTATGGCGACGATATCACCGTGTGGACCACCCACGGCAGTGACGGTGGCATAGAGAACACCTTACAGGAAGCAGCCACACTCACCCAAAATTACGCACGGACCATCGGACTGTCTTGCTGCCCAGAGAAGTCCGAACTGCTCCTCATCCGTCCTAAGAACCACCGCTGTCCCTGCTCCTCCATTGGCATTGAACTGAATGGTGACCCGGTACCTGAGGTTGGCACCCTCCGTGTATTGGGCCTGCACATCCAGAACGATGGCAAAAACAGCACCACCCTCAAGAAACTCAAGCAGGTTGTTGGCGCAATATCGCACCTCATCCGCAGGGTTTCCGGACATCGTAGAGGAATGAAAGAGCGCGACCTATGTCGCCTCATTCATGCCTTTGTCCTCAGCCGTCTGCTGTACACTATCCCATAATTACAACTATCCAAACATGACATAAACGCTTTGGATGCTTTGATTCACAAGGCATTCAGAGTAGCATTTCATCTTCCCCTCAAAACACCCACAGACAGATTACTAGGCCTGGGCCTCCACAACACGATCGGGGAACTGGTGGAGGCCCACCGACAGGCCCAATACATCAGGCTCACACAAACCTCCACAGGTCGGTATATCCTGGACTCCCTCGGAATCAGAACCGGCCAACGACCCAACCCTCCTCGCCATCCCACGACCCCTTCACCGGGAGCTCCTCATCAGGCCGCTCCCGAGGAATATGCACCCGTCCCACCATAAGCAGCGCCGCAGAGCCCGTGCGAAGGCACTCCATCGAGCGTACGGCTCCGAGCCTGACGCCGTATGGGTGGACGCTGCCTGCACGGGTGATGAAGCGACAGCAACTGTGGTGGACTCCTCTTTATCCACCCTACTCAAACTACCTCTCCCTCCAGACACCTCCCTAGAGGCTGCAGAGGAACCCGCCATTGCACTTGCTATCACCCGCACGGAAGCCCGGTACATTTTAAGTGACTCTAAAACGGCGATTCTAAATTTTGCTCGAGGCCGACTCCATGTCCCTGCTTTTGGTATACTGGATTCGCCCGATGCACCTCCACCCCGCCAAGTGGAGGTGATATGGGTGCCTGCGCACTCCGGCAATCCCGGAAACGAGGCCGCCAACCTTTTAGCCCGAGGTTCTTTAAACCGGGCTCAGGTGGCCTCGGATCGGGGATTCACGAAGGAGCGCATGTACTCATTCAGCGAGCTGACGCAGGCCTACAGAGCCTCACGCCAGCTCTACCCCCCGCCGCACCCCTCCCTAGATAATAACCAAGCAACACTCTGGCGCAGACTACAGACACACTCTCTCCCCTCACCCCTTACCCTTGCACACTATCATCCCTCCTTCCCCAATCCGGCATGCGCCCTATGCCCAGAACCCTTGGCCTCTTCCCTCCAAATCCTTTCACTCTGCCCGGTGGACCCTCCCCCGCGGGACCTAGAGAACCTAGGTCCGGCCACCGGCCGGGCTGCCAGTGTTATGGACCTTAAGAACATAAACACTTGAGTGCAGTGGGGTCGTGCGGGGACCCTGGGTCGTGCCCCGAACTCCTGTTATAATAAAGTTTTTTCTCTCTCTCTCTTCTATTAAGGGCAGCGTACAAGACACCTCCACCGATTTCTCTTGACAAAGCTACTTGCGCTGAGGCGGCGTTGTGGCCTGGGTGCGTTTTCTCTTTTGCTCGAGCTGTTCATTTCTGTAGCCCGAGGAGGAGCGTGGCTCAATGACACCGCAAATCGCGACATCGTGCCACGTGTAGGGTCTGGTGAATATCCAGTGAAAAACAGGTATCTTAGCAGCATTAGGAAGTGTCGCTTCAGTGACGCAAGCCACCGGCTCATTATCCAAGCTCCGCCCAGCAGCTCAGGAATCTGCTTCATTTAAATTCTAAATGTGCGACCGCAACTCCCCTTTCCGCAAAATAATCTTCGAGTGCAATCTAAAACAGCCGCATCTGGTGTTACCTTTAGCTTATGTCGCCATGTCAGCCACGCACGCCCCCTGTAGAACCTGTTCATTAACGCCCAGTTTAACTATTTTGGCTATCAACCCACGATCAAAATTTTGGTATGGGCTTCTCGGTGGCTTAGCTTAAGGAAAGTAATATAGAGCACAAAAAACAGGGACAGCAGAGAAGACAAACTTTACTTCCTGTTTTGTTGTTTTCATGATTCATCTGGTTTTTTTAAGTAGCTGCACATGCCTTCCCGTGATTATCGGCCTGTGTGATATCCGTTGGAGTGGTTTTGACGCTGGCATTACAACCTTATGGTAAGTCATTGTCTTCTTGGAAATGTGATGGCCTGTCTGTATTTATAGCTCTGCCGTTTTTAATAAAGTTTCAGTCGTTAGTTCAGCGCCAGTCCTGTTATTTGTGTCTTCTCTGCTGTCCCTGTTTCTAGCGGTGTGTATTACTTTCAACACAAGGTTTGCAACGAAGCTTTCAGTGCGGCACTACCTCGTTTGCGCAGAATACAGCAAATGTGGCGTCAGTGACGGCCATCAACCAGAGACTGGCTTTGACAACAATGAATCGAGAGCTCCGGGCCCCATTCTCGGGAGCAGAGAGGCCGAGACATCGTGGCCCTGGATGGTAGAGATAACCTACACAGACAGCCCAAACAGGGTAGGTGCCTTTCTGCCTACTGATCCCGTTCTGCCTGGTCCTGTCGTGCTCATTCCTTTTCTAATCCACCTCTCCACCATGAATTAAGCCAGATGACGCGCTGCACTTCCCTGTGGTTCTAAACGCGCTTTGAGGCCCTATCCCTAAGTTCAGGTTCCAATTTTAGGACAGTCAAACCCATTTCTTCAGTTTGTGCCGGCCTTATAGCAAAACGAAAAGTAGAATCTTGTACGGAAAGGACAATTTCTGAAGCGCTAATTTATTTATTAATTATTTATAGATACTGCAATCAATGCGGGATTTTCTCAGGGTAGAGTACAATATGATACATACTATTAAATGTAGGCAACAAGGCAACAATATAACAAGCATGCAATGTTCAATGAAGAGCAACACTTGAAAAAATGAATCCTAGCAAACAGAAACATGGGAATGATTATAGCAAGGGTCACAGATTGAGCCGTGATGAAAAGTGGTTTAGAGAAGGCAGTAGAACAGTTTCATTCTGCAGCGTATATTGTTCAGTAATAGTCCTGGGAAAGAACGAATATTTGAAACTGTTTTGGGTGTGGAATGAGAGCTTTCTTTGGGGTGTGTCCTTGTCATGTAGCGCATCCTGGAGACACAGAAATTATATGTTAAACGAGTGCCTTGTAAGGTCATATGATTAACTAAAGTAAATATTGTAGGCTCAAAGTTCTTTTCCTTTCAGTTAACCTTAACCTTGACCTAGTTTAGCCTTTGCTAAAAGGATTTCAATGGATTTCGCCCAAAGCTGTTATATATGTTTTTTTATTTCAGGGGTACCTTATAAGAGGCGCGTATTCCAAGATTGGATGCATAATAAATTTATAACCGAATGACCAAGCACGGGTGTCGACACCTTAAGTGCTCGTCTTAGAAAAAAGAAGAGTTTTTGATGAGGATTGCTTCGTACTCAATTATTATGTTGCATCCAGCTCAAATCTTCAGAAATCCGGAACGAAGTACTTAAAGTGCTGCACTCCTGATAGAAAAAAGTACGAGCTGAGTATCCGAAATAAAGAGGGTTCGTTTTGCGAGTAATTTTCTTAACTAAAGTTTTTCTTCAAAATTATTCCTCATTTGCCAATATTTACACCAAGAAACAATTTGAAAACCTTTATTGAGCTGTATTTTTTTTTTAGTGCTGTTGATTTCATTATAGATGACGCAGTCGTCAGCATGAAAATTAATCATATTGTCACGACCAGAGGAGCCGCGAGGGTAGGCGTCGGCAAGAACCCAAGACTGGGAGCGGGAGCCTTCTTTTAATTATAGAGCCAGCTTCCACGACACCAAACCGAACAAGCGCGCCGCGAGAGTCCACCGCCGCTTCGTCGTCGTCTTCGATTCAGCGCGGAGGCCGCGCGGCGCGTTAGGCGCGTGGCATTATTCCCCCCCCCCCCCCCCCCCCCCCCGCGAAAGGAAACATCGTCTCGATGTGGAATGGGGTATGTACAGTGAGAGGAGGAGGAGCAAAAACAAGAAGAATAGGGGTGAGGTGAACTATACAACTTGCGCTAAATGAAATGCGGCGAGAGTCAAGGTCACACGTGGGGTAAGGGGAAAAAGGTAAGAAACACAGCGTGAACGCAGCGCTCAGTCACGCGAAAAGTACGGCTTTAAGCGCACTACATGCACAATTTCAGGCCGTTGACGCTGAGGGCCGACGATCACAGTTCCATGCGGTACAACTTCGTAGTTGACGCTGTTCAAACGGCGCAGGACTCTGTACGGGCCAAAGTACCTATTTATAAACTTTTCGCACAATCCCTTGCGGCGCATGGGTGTCCACACCCACACGTGGTCGCCGGGCTCGTAGTGCACGTCCCTGTGCCGAAGGTTATAGTGTCGGGCATCGGCGGATTGCTGGTCCTTGATGTGCAAGCGGGCCAGCTGACGGGCCTGCTCTGCTTGCTCCACGAAGTGGCCAGCTTCAGGGGGAAGCTCTGTGTCGCCGTACGGCAGCATGGCGTCTAGCATCATGCGGACCTGTCTGCCATACACGAGACGAAACGGGGTGAATTGGGTGGTTTCCTGCGTCGCGGTATTATATGCGAAGGTCACGTACGGCAAGACCTCATCCCAGGTTTTGTGTTCAACGTCGACGTACATCGAGATCATGTCCGCCAATGTTTTGTTGAGCCGTTCCGTTAGACCATTGGTTTGGGGATGATACGCTGTTGTTGGTCGATGAGCAGTATGGCTAAGCGCTAAGATGTCACGTAGTAGTCGGGCTGTAAACGCCTTGCCTCGGTCAGTAATGATGGCCGATGGGGCGCCGTGTCTAAGCACGATGTCGTGCATAAAGAAGTGGGTAACTTCGGCGGCAGTACCTCGCGCAAGGGCCTTCGTTTCAGCGTAGCGGGTCAAGTAGTCTGTGGCGACTACGATCCACTTGTGGCCGGTAGACGAGAGAGGAAATGGCCCCAGAAGATCCATGCCGACTTAGTCGAATGGTATTTGTGGCGGCTCGATGCACTGAAGCAGTCCAGGAGGCTTGAGCGCGGGTTTTTTTCGCCGCTGGCATTGCCGGCATGTCCGGACATAATGCTTGACACTTGAAGTTAGGTTGGGCCAGTAATAGTTCTGCCGGATTCGGGATAAGGTGCGGGTAACTCCAAGGTGGCCGGAAGTCCGTTCATCATGGCAGGCAAGGAGGACTTCATCCCGCAGATCAGACGGTATGACGAGCAGGTAAGTTGTCGGACTTGAAGTAGAGTTCTTTTTATAAAGCACCCCTCTCCGCAGGCAAAACGACGATAGTCCACGAGCTAGGTATCGTGGTATTTCAGGGCAACCACCTTCGAGATGTTCGATGAGCAGACGGAGCTCAGTGTCGGCACGCTGTCTGGAAACGAGCTCAGATGTGCTGACCGCTCCAAGGAAGCTATCATCGTCGGTGGTGTCTTGCGGAGGAGGTTCGACGGGAGCGCGTGACAAGGTATCAGCGTCGGTGTGTTTCCGGCCTGACTTGTAGGTGACGGTGAAATCGAATTCCTGCAGGCGTAATGCCCAACGTGCTAGGCGGCCGCAAGGGTCCTTTAAATTTTTCAGCCAGCACAGCGAGTGGTGGTCGGTGACGATACAAAACGGTCTGCCATAGAGGTATGGGCGGAACTTGGCGGCGGCCCAGACTACCGCTAAACATTCTTTTTCCGTGGTAGAGTAGTTCAACTCAGCACGCGACAGTGCGCGGCTGGCGTAGGCAATTACTTTGTCGACACCGTTTTGCCGCTGAACTAGAACGGCGCCAAGACCGACGTTGCTCGCATCCGTGTGCACCTCCGTGTCGGCATCTTCTTCGAAATGTGCCAGGATGGGCGGTGATTGGAGTAGGCGTCGTAACTCGTCGAAGGCAGTCTGTTGTTCGTTGCCCCAGGAAAATGGCGTGTCATCACGGGTTAGGAGCGTCAGACGGCTGGCCAGCTGGGCGAAGTTTCTAATGAAGCGGCGATAATCGGAGCACAGGCCCAGAAAACGTCGGACTGCTTTTTTGTGGCAGGGGACCGGAAAGGCAGCAACGGCAGCAAGCTTCTCTGGGTCAGCGCGGATTCCGTCAGCACTAATGACGTGCCCGAGGAACTTCAATTCAGTGAACCCAAAGTGGCATTTTTCTGGTTTGAGGGAGAGGTTGGCGGATCGAACGGCTTTGAGGACAATCCTGAGGCGGTGCAGATGTTCCGTGAACGTTGCGGAAAAAATGATGACATCGTCAAGATAAACAAGACAGGTCTGCCACTTCAAACCGGTGAGAACGGTGTCCATCATTCTTTGGAACGTGGCAGGAGCACAGCAGAGCCCGAAAGGGAGGACGCGAAATTCATACAGCCCGTCCGGTGTAATGAAGGCGGTTTTCTCACGGTCCCTCTCATCAACTTCTATCTGCCAATAACCACTTCTGAGGTCGACCGAAGAGAAGTACTTGGCTTGACGAAGTCGGTCGAGGGAGTCGTCGATACGCGGGAGCGGGTACACGTCTTTCTTGGTCACACTGGTCAGCTTCCTGTAGTCGACGCAGAACTGTAGTGTCCCGTCTTTCTTTTTCACGAGGACGACAGGAGACGACCACGGACTGCTTGACGGTTGGATGACGCCGTCTGTGAGCATCTCTTCGACCTGTGTTTGAATAGCATCTCGCTCACGAGGGGACACACGATAGGGCTGCTGATGGATGGGGCGGGCTCCTTCATGCGTGATAATGCGGTGTTTAACTATCGACGTTTGGCGCACTTTAGACGACGACGTGAAACACGCACCAAACTCCCGCAAGAGGTCCTGGAGTTGCCTCTTTTCAGTGGGTGGAAGGCCAGGATTTATGTCTACGCTGGTGACCGCTTCGGCGTCAGCTCCAGGTGTGTCCTCCGCACAAGCAAAGCATTCGGCCACTTCCTGAACATGGTCGACGTAAGCGATGGCTGTGCCACGGAACAGATGTCGATGCTCATTGCAGAAGTTGGTGACAAGGACCTCTGTACAACCGTCATGAAGGGATCCAAGGCCCCGTGCCACCGCAAACCCCTTAGTGAGCACGAGGGAGTCTTTAGGCTCGACAACCCGGAGTCCCCTATGTGGCTCGTCGCAGGTAACTAGCGAGAATGCTGGCACGTGGTGGCACCGTAACGTTATCGTCGGCGACTCGCAGGGCGGACCGAGAACCCTGGTGCGCAGGTTCTTCTGTGGCCATTGCGGTAGAAAACGTCACCAATCGGTTCGGCAGGTCTATGATAGCACCGTGCTCGCGAAGAAAGTCGATGCCAAGGATGACATCGCGAGAACATTCGCGGAGAACGAGAAAAGTGGCAACGAATGTGCAGCCTCGAACCGTAACCCGGGCCGCACACATGCCGAGTGGTGCGACAAGATGTCCGCCTGCCGTGCGTATGTCGGGGCCCTCCCAGGGTGTCGTCACTTTTTTCAGGGCCGTCGCAAGCCGTCCGCTAAGGATAGAGTAATCTGCGCCCGTATCGACCAACGCACTGACCTCCTTTGTGTCGACGAGAACAGGGATATCCAAGGAGACCCTGCCTTCAGCACGGCCCGTCGATGGCTGTTGTGGAGGACTCAGTCGGTGCGGCGGCGGAACCTGGTCGGCGACTGGGGTTGCGCTGTCGGGGCGATTCAAGCGGTGCGTTGGGGGAAACTCTTCGGGGATGCGGCGTTCGGCGTCGGGGCGATTGGGTCGGTGCGGCGGCGGAAGCGGGTCGGCGATCGGGGTTGCGGCATCGCGGCGATACGAAAGGCGCGTCGGGGAAAACTGTGCAGCGCTGCGGCGTGCGACGTCGGGGCGATTCAGTTGCTGCGGCGGTGGAAGCTTTGCGTCGGAACGGCGTTCGGCGGCCTCGCCTCCAAAGGCCGCCGGAGCTAGTTTTCCCGACGAGGGCTCGAGGAACCACGTTGTCCTGGGGCGAAACGGGACCCAGCGGGCGAAGACCGGCGTGGAGAGCGCGATCGCGACTCGCGGCGCGGAGGAGACGGTGAACTACGCTGGCGGGTGACATACTCAGCGATGTCTTGAGGGCGCTCGCCAGGGCGTGGACGGGGGCTGTCGATGGAAAAACCGCGCAGTCCCATTTCGCGATAGGGGCACCGCCGGTAGAGATGGCCGGCCTCACCACAGTGGTAGCAGAGCGGGCGTTGATCCGGAGTCCGCCAGAGGTCAGTCTTCCGCGGTGCCTGGCGCCGATCCGCCCAGTAAGGAGTCGGCTGGGCAGAGTGCACCGCGACCAATGGTGCGGTGTAAGGCGAAGGCCCAGGAGGTGGGGCCGCGCGGCGCACGACGTCCGCGTACGTGACTGGCTGGACAGGAGTCGGGTACGGCGCGGGATCGTATGGGGTCGGTTGCGGCGCCGGCACAGCTGCAGCGTCTTGTGCCCTGAGTGCCTGCCGGACTTCCTCGCGGATGACGCTGGTGACGGAATCGACGCGAGGGGCAAAGGTGGCTTGAAGGTGCTGCAGCTCCTCGCGGACCACGGAACGGATTAGTTCGCGAAGGGAGTCCGGATTCGGCCTGGGTTCATGGTCGAACCGGTCCAACGTTGATAGAGTCGAAGTTTGACGCAGTTGCCGGTCGTACTGATGGGATCTCTGCTGCAGCAATTTCTCCATGTGCACGGCGTCGGCCAGAAACTCCGCGACGGTGTTGGGCGGGTTCCGCACGAGGCCGGAAAAGAGCTGGTCTTTTACGCCGCGCATCAGGTGCCGCAGCTTTTTTTCTTCAGGCATGGCCGGATCGGCGCGATGGCAAAGACGCGTCACATCTTCGACGTACATAGCAACACCCTCATTGGGAAGCTGAATTCGAGAAGACAGTGTACGCTCTGCGCTCTCCCGGCGGTCGCTGTTGGCGTACGTACTCACGAGCTGACGTCGAAAGTCCGGCCACGTACAGAAAGTAGTCTCATGGTTTTCGAACCACGTTCGTGCGGAGTCTTCAAGGCTGAAGTACACGTTACGCAGCTTTGTAGCGTCGTCCCAGCAGTTAAAGGTCGCGACCCGTTCGTACTGAGCCAACCAGTCTTCGGCATCTTCAAACAGGTCACCGTGAAACGGCTTAGGCGTGCGTGGAGTCTGAAGGGTGAGATAGGTGGGGCTGGCTGCAGGGACGGTTGTAGGCAGGGCGGGCAGTGGCGTCGCCATGAGTGGAATGGTAGTTGAAGGCGCGCTGACAACAGGGAGGGCCTCGGGGGACAGGCCTCGGATCCTCCGGCTGGCACGATGGACGGGGGTGGACACAAGAGGCGGGCGCGTCGAGTCGTCCTCAGGAGTAGGGAGCATCGGTCGCACCTCCACCAGTGTCACGACCAGAGGAGCCGCGAAGGTAGGCGTCGGCAAGAACCCAAGACTGGGAGCGGGAGCCTTCTTTTAATTATAGAGCCAGCTTCCACGACACCAAACCGAACAAGCGCGCCGCGAGAGTCCACCGCCGCTTCGTCGTCGTCTTCGATTCAGCGCGGAGGCCGCGCGGCGCGTTAGGCGCGTGGCAATATTATAAATGTTATTTTCAAAGTAATCATTGAAACTGAAGAATAAAAGGGGTCGGATAACATAGCCCTGGGGCACGCGAGAATCGACTGAATCTTTAAAGAAGCTATGACATTTAAAAGTAACATACTGTCGTCTATTCGAAAGACAGGCAGAAACCCAATTCAGCTGGGCGTTTCTTAATATTAAACTTAATTTAAAGAGTAAGTTCTTTATGTAAAACTTCATAAAAGCTTTTGCAAAGTCCGTAAAGAGTGCACAGACTCGTTTACCTGAAACTATTTGAGCTGCGAAGTAAAGTACAGCAATGGCAAATGTGTGGATGTGGAGAAACCTTTTCTGAAGTCGTGTTGGGCGCTGGATAGAATATTCAACCTGTCGAGAAATTCAGGCTATGTGTAATATATGTTGAAGAAATTACATGATATTGAAGTTAGAGAAGTAGGTCGGTAGTTTGTAATCTGCTCTCTGATCTCATCTGCCCAATTACTGTAGCTAGCGTGAGCTATGCACTAAAAGGCAACATTGCTCTGTTGCTGCAGTTTTGAAATATAACAGAGAAAGGGCTTGCGCCTATGCGAATCCGAAAGCACAGTAATAAGGATTATGCTGCTACAGCAGAGGGTCCGCTTTCTGCAATGAGAATGTGGAGCCCGCCGGCAGGGGCAAGGCGGTCTGTACAGTCGCTGTGGTAGCAGCTTATTATATCCAAAGCATTGCCTAACAGCGTTTCCACCTGGAGTTTTTGATAACTTTCGCCCCACCCTGCCACATGCTAACCACCGTGGTTAGCTGCGTTGTTAGATCGACGGCCCTGGACCAAGGCTCGTTTTTCTTCAACGACGGAGTTTCACTCAAAGATGCATAGCCTTTCTGTGGTCGTACTGTTGTGTTCAGGAAAGTAAAAACAGCGCTAAATTCTACACAAACCACACAGATAGACGGACAGGACGGGCGCTGTACCAAGCAAATACCAAGGACGGGCAGCGCCCGTCGTTTCCGTCTTTCTGTGTCTTTCTGTGTGGTTTTGTGTAGAATTTAGCGCTGTTTTTACTTTCCTGAACACAATGTCACACCAACTAGCCCCGCAAAAGGTACTGTTAAACGATCATACTTAGCGCTTGGATGGATGCTAGTGAGTAATTACTCTTTCATTACAAATCTAGTCCACCTTGAAGGATTTCTCCCAAACACATCTCTAGTAGGAGGATGCCAAACTCAGTGAGTTGGAGTGCCTTCATATTCAGAATTCACTGCGACCATACGAAGGCTAAATAAACTGAACGCGAACATGAGTGTTGGTGTGCACCGCTCGTTTTCATCATCCTCTTAAGGAATTAATTTACTCTCTCTATCCCGAGAACTGCACTAGGAATAGAATGCTGAACTAGATTAGCGCTGTCATTCTCTGCAGGTGTATTCTTTTTATTTGCTTGGTCGTCGCACATTTAGCGACGATATTGGTTCTATCGTTGTATTAGTTGATGAAGACGGCAGTGGGCAATGCACAGCGTGCGAGAATATGTGTAATAGTCCGACAGCAGCATTACTTGAAGACGATGACGATGTGCAATGCACAGCGCAAGTGTTTTGCAGTCCAACACGACGCGTGATCGCATGCGGCGATAGAGTAGTGCTCTCGTTCAGTGGCCAGCAGCGCTGATTTGTTCGCGGCGCCGCGGGTTGGATTCCCGGTCCCTGCGATGTTCATTTTTATTTATTTATTTACGAATCCCTTGGCTCACCTACACCGACGGAGGTTACGTGGCTGAGTCCACGAACGGGAGCTTATAAGATGCGCTCTAAAACATAAAACAACAAGCCCCCCCCCCCCCCCCCCCCCCCCCCCCCCCTGGAAGCGGTAGTCGAAAGTGGAAGTTTGAAAGCAATGCAAGCAGTACGTATTACTAATCGACCGCCAATGTAGGTAATTAACATAAAGAAACTTATCCATAATACTGCAAGACGGAGACTAACAGCCCGAATTTACGATCTGCCATGGAAACTAGGGCTGACCGAAACACTGGTTGGGACAGCTACGTAGGTGGAATGCTTCCATATTTTGACGGATCAGCTGCTCGCGGTGTCGTCTAAAAACGGCGGTTGGTCGTTCTAGTTAATATATGTGCATAACATTAGTGAGAAAGAACTGCTTTACGAGGCCAAAACGCCTCACCGAGTTTGTGTGAAGCTTTGCCATGAGGGTAAGCATTACGATATCATCAATAAAAAATAAATATGCACTGCCGCGACTGATAATCGCACCCATGGCGGCACGAACTGATCAGCCTCGCTGTCTCTTGCACGACAGCAATTTGCTATCGCCGCAGCCCATCAGACCCCGTCGCAGACCGCAACAGACTGTCGCATTGTGCATTGCACATCGTCGTCTTCACTAACTAGTACTAGTGGAATGAACCTGATGATCATTCACCGATGCCAACGACAACGAAGTTCTTGAGGCGGCCGTCTGACGCTCGCGCTGCAGAAGAGCTCCTTGTGATCCTGCGTCTCGCCCCGCAACTTCATCGATTACTTGTACAAGAGTCTTCGGCTTCGGCGCTTCCCACGTTCCAATAAACCACCCTTCGCTATTATCGAACCAATATTGCCGCCAGACGTGGTGACGACCCAGCACACCAAAACCATGGGCGAAGCAGACTAAACTCATCGATTCGCACGTCTTTCGCCCAGCAACAGTGCTTCATACACCGCTTGGACACAAGGACCTCATCATCGGTCACTCCTCAATTTCATTACATGAGCGAACCTTTTCTCTTTTATTTAGGCACCCTCATCTATCATTCTATACTGTTTTATGCCCTCAGGCAATCAAGATCGCCGGCTAAATTCTCTGTATTTCATTAAAGAGTCTCTCTCTCTCTCTCATCGCTTTAAAAAAATTCGTTTGTCTAATTGGCTGAACTACGTTAAAACACTACCACATTTTTTTCAGTTTCATTTCCTTTCTTCCTATTTTTTTACAGCTGCGCTTGTTCCCTGCAGTGTAGGTAGGCTGCCAACTGTCGCTGTCTTGCGGAGCGTTGTAAATAGGGAAAACGGGGCTGGCTAAACACCGTGAGGCTGGTTGAACACCGAAATTCGTTCAAAGACCAGCATGGTACTCTTGCTGAGCATTGCCAGACACGAAAAGAAAAAGAGGAAGAAAAGAAAGGAAAACGAGAAAATGCGCTCTGTATTTGCTTTAGAACCATACTTTTTAGACACCACAATCAACGGGTCGGCGAAATTATGCCAACTTTCCACATACGGAACAGTTCGAATCAATGTATCAGCCAGCCCTCAATTGCCATGGCAGGTTGTGAACTTGTGTTCTTAGTCTGCGCCTCGCACTACTATTTATATGCGTTCCTTTATGCTAATTTCCTTCTATCCCGAGCAATAAGTAACACTTGCTGCTGGCATTGCTTTTCATCCTTCGACCACGGTTTTCGAGGGGAACCTGCTTTTTTATGTTTTTCAATGTACCATATGCAAATTCCATTCATTTAGCAATAAACATCATGTGCGAGTTAGAGCTTGTCTGCGTGATGCTTTGCACTTTTTTCATCATCAAGTACTCCCAAGGTTTAATTTTCTGTTCACAACTTTTTGTGTTGGGTTTATATTGTTTATATTCTGACTTTGGTTCGCTGTGTTTTCGGCTGTTATAGAGCTTGTAGGCCTTGCTTTTACATTTATGCTCTCATTTTCAAAAATTTCGTCCTAGTTCCTTTCAAAATATTTGTTTTATTTTCTTTATCAACATTTTCATACATGAGACTTTGTATTTTCCTTGTGGCTGGTACGCATTCTCTCTGTAGGTCTGGCTATCACACTATTGCATTGTTGTTTTGTGTTTCTTTGTTTACATTACGTGCCATTCGACTTGATTACTTCGTTTAAAACACGAAGCGCATTTCCTGCCATCGGGTGGAGTGATGGCAAAGTTCGGCATTATCCGCGAAGTTCGAGATTGCCCGAGATCGGTGGAGAATTTACCACGGGTATAGCTTCAACCAAATTATGTTCTCTATGCGGGCACAAATCTGTCGTTATGGAAGTTTTGACACAAAAGTCTTTGCTTGGGTATTACGTGCACTCACCACCACGGGGAATTACGGTAGCGTGTTGCCAGTGCCGCTTCTCCAGCGAGCGATCATTCCGTAAACGATGGGATGCTGCAGCTGGCAATGTCATTCAATCAAAGCTTTTATTTTTGAATTTCAAAAATAAAAGGGCCGCTTTTAATTTGTGGCTTTCTTATGAACACGTAAAGAAATATGTTCTCAAGCGTGAAGAACGCTACAAGCCCAGCGGCGCAATTCATTTTATTTTCTCTGTCATTTCAGGCCATGTGCACTGGCACCATAATTCATAAGAAGTGGGTCTTGACCGCGGCTACCTGCACGCATAAACACCTCAAGGCGAAGCTGGAATTCTACAACCCTGCTGACTTGCGGCTGCGAGCAGGTGAGCTTTTATTGAATATCCTCAGTCCGTGGTCCTGCGCATTGTTAATGAATGTAGAAAGTGAAGAAGTGTACCAATAACTGGTTTGGTTTGGTTTATGGGGCTTCCCGACTGCGGCGGCCGCGTCTCGATGGAGGCGAAACGCAAGAGGCGCCCGTGTGCTGTGCGATGTCAGTGCTCGTTAAAGATCCCCAGGTGGTCGAAATTATGCCGGAGACCTCCGCTACGGCATCTCTTTCTCTCTTTCGTCTTTCAGTCCTAGCTTCCTCCCTTCCCTCACAGCGCGGTTTAGGTGTCCGCCGATATATGTGAGACAGATACTGCGCCATTTTCTTTTCATAAAAACTAATTTATTTACAAATTTTTTAACGTCCCAAAGCGAGTCAGGCTATGAGAAACGCCGTAGCGAAGGGCTTCGGAAATTTCGACCACCTGGGGTTCTTTAACGTGCGCGGACATCGCACAATACACGGGCCTCTCTGGTCCTGAAAATCGCTACGACGGCAAACAGTCGTGGTACTTTTCCTTGCCTTGTATAAATTCAAGTTGTCATTGAGGAATACTATTACAAGCCGCAGACGTTACCAGACCTACAGTAATCTCGAACTCAAATTTCATTTTCTCGGATTTACTGGTCATAGCAGACGAACTTATGACGACTGTTTACGAACGAGTAAAACTTTTCCGACATCCCAACGCAACGCATTCGTGTAAGGTGAGGATAGTGAAACAAGCGCGACATTTCGTTACCAGCATCATCATCATCATCAGCCTGGCTACACCCACTGCAGGGCAAAGGCCTCTCCCATGTCTCTCCAATTAACCCTGTCCTTTGTCAGTTGCCGCCACTGTATTCCCGCAAACTTCTTAATCTCATCCGCCCACCTAACTTTCTGCCGTCCCCTGCTACGTTTGCTTTCTCTTGGAATCCACTCCATTACCCTTAACGGAACGGAGGAACGGAGGTAGCCTAAAATCAGAGAGGAGAAAACTGGGCATAGGTAAAAACCAGATGTATGCGCTAAAAGAAAAACAGGCAATGTCATCAGCAATATGGATAATATAGTTGAATTAGCCGAAGAGTTCTACACAAATCTATACAGTAGCGAATGTAATCATCAAGTTACTGAGGGAGGCAGTCGAGCACAGCAATGGGACATCCCGCCAGTAACGAAGGAGGAAGTAAAGAAAGCCTTAGGAGCAATGCAAAGAGGGAAATCAGCTGGTGAGGATCAGGTAACAGCAGATTTGTTGATGGACGGAGGAGAGATTGTGCTACAAAAACTAGCCACCCTGTATACGCAATGCCTTGTGACCCGAGAGTACCAGAAGCTTGGAAGAACGCTAACATTATCTTAATTCATAAGAATTCATAAGGAGACGTCAAGGACTTGAAGAATTACAGACCATTCAGCTTATTGTCCGTTGCCAACAAGGTATTTACTAAGGTAATTGCTAATAGAGTCAGAAGAACCTTGGACTTTAGTCAACCAAACGATCAGGCAGGCTTTCGTAAAGGATACTCGACAATAGACCACATTCACACTATCAATCAGATGATAGAGAAATGCGCAGAATATAACCAACCCCTATATATAGCCTTCATTGATTACGAGAAAGCATTTGACTCAGTGGAAACCTCAGCTGTCATGCAGGCATTGCGTAATCAGGGTGCGGAAGAGTGTTATGTGAAAATATTGGAAGATATTTATAACGATTGCACAGCTACTGTAGTTCTCCATAAAGTCAGCAATAAAATTCCAATACGGAAAGGTGTCAGGCAGGGAGACACGATCTCGCCAATGCTCTTCACTGCCTGCTTACAGGAGGTATTCCGGGGACTGGAATGGGAACAGTTGGGGATAAGAGTTAATGGAGAATTTCTTTACCAAGTGCCCCTTAAAGTTTAAATATTCAAATACATCATCGAGGTAGATGTTTCGCTTTCGTCCACACCACATGTGCACTACTCTCTGTGTGAAACACTAGTCCGGAGGTTCAGAGCCTAGAAAAATCTGTTATTCACAATATATATCCGCTTAGAAAAAAAAAGGGCGAAAAATAATTCACATCAGTATCCACTTCTGGGAGTGTAAAAAACCACGTCGAGAACACATCAGCTTCAAAGGCCGCTGCGCGCGACCACTAGACAATCGGCAAGTTTTTCTTTCTTGCAATGAAATCGATCCCACTGACTTACCAAATGCTTTACGTATGCCCATACTATTCTGCGATACGGACACACACTCCCATGTCTTTGTACACTGCACATCATACACAGGCTATCGCCACAGCTGCCCACTCATCACCATCGTCTGCGTACCACCAATCCGTGGTTTCGCACTGATTTGAAAGTGCTAAACATTCTCTGTAATTTTCAACATATCGATAACGTTATCGGCAACTTCCAAGAAGAGAAACATATTTCGAAACGAGGATTGGTTAATTGGAGGACGTCAATTCTACCAGCCATAATAATGAAAACGGTTAAGCTTTATAAACCAAGCAATATATGTTATCTTCCGTATTTAGTTATGAAAATTCTTAGTCATCTCATTTCGTGCAAAGTTCAAGCATTTTTGTGACTCACGTTATTGAGAGGAAATTATTTGGATTTATTGCTGACTCGAAAACACTCCACTTGTTTGATCGCAGTCTGAACATTCAAAAGGGAAACAATGATAGCGGAGACGCTAAAAAAAACATGAACAAGTCTTTACAGTGCATTCAGAAACGCCGATGCCCTGCTATAGTTGTCATGTCCCTCAAGACAATCAAATATCAGTTAAAACTGCAAAAGAGGAGATAATGCATAAATTTGTTTACAGACAAGACCAGGCATTCTTTCCGGTGGCCCAGGGCGTCTGCTTCACTGCCCACTGGCATTGGAATTAACTTTGTTCGGTGGGACCCAAAATCTCATCGAAAAGCTTGTCTTCGTGTACCGTGAGTCGATCGAAATCGGTTGTCCATTCGACAAGGACTCAGAGCAAGAAAACACCTACCTAAATAAAACAAAAAGAGATTGAGAACGAGGCAGGCACTAAAACAGCAGTTGCGTTGCCCAGGTGCTCGTAAGGCATGGCTGTAGGAATGCCTAGCCTGTGCCAGGTCATAAAACAAAAAAAAACGCTGGATTCTAGCGCACGCGTGGCGCAGATGCCACGCGTGGTTCAGGTGTGTAAGGCAAGAGAACGGCAGGACGTTGATAGTGGACGAAGGGCGGTCAGTAGTGGACGAAGGGCGGTCAGTAGGTCAACTGAAAAAATGGGAGCGAATGATGATGATGATATCCTCAGGCTTAATAGCACATACCCACGGCGGGGGACTGGCCGGAGCGGATCCGCTCCACCGTCACTTCAGCTTCTTCACGTCACAAATCCCGCACGCTCGAGGTGCACAGCATGAAGACGAAGCGTGCTAATATATTCTAAGATCTCGCTATTCCAATCAATAAATCCGCAGATGTACTATTGGCAGGTTTGAATTTCTTTGCTATTAACCTTTTTGTGTATCGGCAGAAGCGTTCCGCATTGGTTTTCTAAGCCAGTATTAACTGCTCGATGCGAACAATGGAAACACTACAAAAAAAAGATTTCGCACATATCGGAAGAAAAAGCATTGTTTTCACTCTTTCTACACAAGTACCTTAAAGGATTTCAATATTCAAAATTTTTGACGAATAATGTTGGACATGACAACAAGCACAACACCGCTTATTTACGACGCCAATGTTGGACCCTTCTTTAGACAGGGCATGCCAAGGCAGGGCACAAAAAAAAAGGATTTCAAGATAATTGAACTGCACGTGATAGCATCGATCGCGTATTTCAGTGTTTTGTGCTTCGTCATAATTTTTCAATGCACATTAGCGATGTTGAAGAAAAACATAGAACTAATAAAATGAAATATGGACCGTTTAAAATTTAAAGTGTAACTGGTATCAATGATACTAAAAGTGTTTCACGAATTCGGTGTAAAAGCAATGAGGCTTTTTCTTAGGAAGCCGCGCTAGTGTTCGTAAAGTGTTCTATCACAAGACTGAAATAAAGAATGAGTTTTTATTCATCCATGGCATAAGTTCCTAAAGAGAAATGTAAGCTTTGGCCGATCTTACAAGGATACATAAAATATGGCATTCTTATGGTTGCTGGAACAGCGCGACTCAAGGCAAAGGACTAAGAAGACACAAAGATGAGCGCTGTCTCCACAATTAACAGTTACCGACCAGCTCAGCTGTTATTCTACTTCAATGTATCGTTCCTGGCAGTACTACAGCAAGTTTTGGTGTCGGATCGAATGTTTACTGATGAAAAATAGAGTGATGATGCTGAAAAACTGGTATTCCACCGCGGCTGCCATATAAACTCTGTATTATTGGAATATTATAGCCACCAAATATGCATACAGTGTTTTGAAAATTTTAAGCATAACAATGCGCTTTTCCTTTTTTTTCTATCCCACCAGGATTTACCAGCAGAAACTCTGCGGACCATAAAGAGTTTGTCGTCGAAAGAATTATCCGGCATGAGAACTATTCCGTTGTACCACTCTACGATGATATCGCTCTCCTGAAACTGAAAGACGAGATCTCGTACACGCCAACTGTGCGGCCCATTTGCCTGCCACCTAAGCAAGGTAAGGCCCTCATAATTACATGCAACTTCAATGATCACGAAATTGTGTAAACAAGTTATTTTCTAGCCTTCTAAAAAATAGGAGTCTTTAATAAATTGAATTCCAGGCATGGAGAGCTTCTTGCCTCAAGAGTCGATGACCACTGAAGCGATGCTAGCGATAATCAACCACACTACTAATCCATAATGAAGGAGCCACAAAATTCAATCTCACTTCCAAAAGATTTAGCCACTTTTATGCATTTCTGCGTTGCCAACTGCTATCCGAATACACCAGTTCACTCCCGGTCACCAGTACCCAGCTCCTTCGGAGCAACTCACCAATGCCAAAGCGGTGGCTCAGCACAGACTGCTGAGACTCACAGAATCCGACCGGACTGACAGTGGAAACAAAGGCTAGGTTTGACACAAGAATCTTATCGACATCATTGCTGTGCGTTTTCAAGAGCTATTGGCCACTGAATGACAGCTTATTTAACTCAGTAATGTTATGACAGTGTAGGCGCATCGTTTGAAAGCTGGAAATGTAAAAAATCAGCCCTAAAGTTTTTTCTTTTATTTTGTTCTCAGTATCGGGATCACTAATGAACTTAACCCCCCCCTCCAAGAAAAAAATGCATTACAATATTTTACAATGGTGTCAACCTCATGAATCCTCTCTTCAAAGGAGCGAGACTTGGAGCAGGCTTTTGTTGCGTACCTGTGTTGAAGCTACAAGCAAGCCTTTTGTAAGCAAATCCCTGAGAAACCTGTTTTTTTTTTACAAACTAAAGCGGGCGGATTGTAAAATACCGCCACTATAAATATCCGACTCTTCGCGCACTGGCGCTCTTCGCTGCGTTGGACAGCCATTGGCGTTTTTGCTTATTCTGCACCCTGACATTTGTAATTTACGAAAGTCACATTTCTTCTTTGCCATTGCAGGATGCACAGCAGATTCAGCAATGCCTCGGTTCTGTGCCTATCCAAGAAAAGGCGACTTTTTTTAGAGAACTAGTTCTTCACTGCAAGTGTATTTTGTAATGTAGCGCTAAACCGTATGAACAGCACACGGAATAAATCGGCTTATATTCTCGGTTTAGTAGAAAAAAGAATGGAAGGTTGATGAACGCATACGCGATGAAAGGCTTCGTAAGACTCATCAAGGAACCGACATTGAACACTATGCGCCAGGGGCATTTAAAATGTGTGATGGTATGACGAAACATTTAACGGTAATTTCTCTACTTCAATTAACAGTTTTGTGTATTTAAGAAGCATTTTTCCGCCGGCTATGAATCGATCACTTCCTTTTTTTGTCAGATCAGACTACTTGCCTTGTGCATGCATAAATTTAGAGATATTATTTGGTTTATTGTTTATTCGCTCCCTGCATCATCCTCTAGGGCATTACAACATTGGGGTACTGGTGTTAATTATGACCACTACAAATCAATTGCAAAGAGGGACGCAATCTTCTATAGATGAGATCTGCATGGTACCAGATCGCAAACTGTTCTAACCTCGGACAGTTCCAGCAGAAAAATAATAACCGAAAGCTTCACCTGTACAAGAAATTTCCCCGAACTTCAAGCTGTGATACAGCCACTTTGACATAGTTTCATGCCTACTCTAGCGTAATAAATATTGCTGAAACATTTCAATCTCACATTTCTTAGGTGGCCGTTTAGCTCTTGGCACTTATGTTTACGTTTGGTTTCTGTCATGCTAAGATTGCGGCTATAATTTTCTTGAAAAGATAGCACTGCCCCATTATAAACTATTGCTAATTTGCCTAGAAGCTTTGGTATATGTGGGTTTCTACAAATACTTTCATATTAAACTAGTGACCACACATGAGTGAAATAGCGCTGGGTTCTGAAGTTACATTATAAATGATCGAAATTCGCTCGCAAGAATCCCTATCCTGACAGCAAGCAGCCTGACGGCTAGCACGGTTCCTTATAAAAGTAACGTAAACAGTTTTATTTTTATATATTAACATGTCTCAATGGGGGAAACAGTCTGCTTTAGCGTCTACATCGGCTTGTAAAAGTGGTGAATCATAAATGGCACTTACTACTCTGAAAAACGGATTATCGTCAGCAAATGTCCTCAATGAAAGCTATACCAAATGAGATACAAATAATGCATAAATAAAACGAATGTTGTCAAAACAGTTAGCTTTGGGGTGCTGGCA
>NC_143013.1:116459234-116466734 GCF_055824585.1 Amblyomma mixtum
CTGCTGCTGCTGCTGCTGCTGCTGCTGCTGCTGCTGCTGCTGCTGCTGCTGCTGCTGCTGCTGCTGCTGCTGCTGCTGCTGCTGCTGCTGCTGCTGCTGCTGCTGCTGCTGCTGCTGCTGCTGCTGCTGCTGCTGCTGCTGCTGCTGCTGCTGCTGCTGCTGCTGCTGCTGCTGCTGCTGCTGCTGCTGCTGCTGCTGCTGCTGCTGCTGCTGCTGCTGCTGCTGCTGCTGCTGCTGCTGCTGCTGCTGCTGCTGCTGCTGCTGCTGCTGCTGCTGCTGCTGCTGCTGCTGCTGCTGCTGCTGCTGCTGCTGCTGCTGCTGCTGCTGCTGCTGCTGCTGCTGCTGCTGCTGCTGCTGCTGCTGCTGCTGCTGCTGCTGCTGCTGCTGCTGCTGCTGCTGCTGCTGCTGCTGCTGCTGCTGCTGCTGCTGCTGCTGCTGCTGCTGCTGCTGCTGCTGCTGCTGCTGCTGCTGCTGCTGCTGCTGCTGCTGCTGCTGCTGCTGCTGCTGCTGCTGCTGCTGCTGCTGCTGCTGCTGCTGCTGCTGCTGCTGCTGCTGCTGCTGCTGCTGCTGCTGCTGCTGCTGCTGCTGCTGCTGCTGCTGCTGCTGCTGCTGCTGCTGCTGCTGCTGCTGCTGCTGCTGCTGCTGCTGCTGCTGCTGCTGCTGCTGCTGCTGCTGCTGCTGCTGCTGCTGCTGCTGCTGCTGCTGCTGCTGCTGCTGCTGCTGCTGCTGCTGCTGCTGCTGCTGCTGCTGCTGCTGCTGCTGCTGCTGCTGCTGCTGCTGCTGCTGCTGCTGCTGCTGCTGCTGCTGCTGCTGCTGCTGCTGCTGCTGCTGCTGCTGCTGCTGCTGCTGCTGCTGCTGCTGCTGCTGCTGCTGCTGCTGCTGCTGCTGCTGCTGCTGCTGCTGCTGCTGCTGCTGCTGCTGCTGCTGCTGCTGCTGCTGCTGCTGCTGCTGCTGCTGCTGCTGCTGCTGCTGCTGCTGCTGCTGCTGCTGCTGCTGCTGCTGCTGCTGCTGCTGCTGCTGCTGCTGCTGCTGCTGCTGCTGCTGCTGCTGCTGCTGCTGCTGCTGCTGCTGCTGCTGCTGCTGCTGCTGCTGCTGCTGCTGCTGCTGCTGCTGCTGCTGCTGCTGCTGCTGCTGCTGCTGCTGCTGCTGCTGCTGCTGCTGCTGCTGCTGCTGCTGCTGCTGCTGCTGCTGCTGCTGCTGCTGCTGCTGCTGCTGCTGCTGCTGCTGCTGCTGCTGCTGCTGCTGCTGCTGCTGCTGCTGCTGCTGCTGCTGCTGCTGCTGCTGCTGCTGCTGCTGCTGCTGCTGCTGCTGCTGCTGCTGCTGCTGCTGCTGCTGCTGCTGCTGCTGCTGCTGCTGCTGCTGCTGCTGCTGCTGCTGCTGCTGCTGCTGCTGCTGCTGCTGCTGCTGCTGCTGCTGCTGCTGCTGCTGCTGCTGCTGCTGCTGCTGCTGCTGCTGCTGCTGCTGCTGCTGCTGCTGCTGCTGCTGCTGCTGCTGCTGCTGCTGCTGCTGCTGCTGCTGCTGCTGCTGCTGCTGCTGCTGCTGCTGCTGCTGCTGCTGCTGCTGCTGCTGCTGCTGCTGCTGCTGCTGCTGCTGCTGCTGCTGCTGCTGCTGCTGCTGCTGCTGCTGCTGCTGCTGCTGCTGCTGCTGCTGCTGCTGCTGCTGCTGCTGCTGCTGCTGCTGCTGCTGCTGCTGCTGCTGCTGCTGCTGCTGCTGCTGCTGCTGCTGCTGCTGCTGCTGCTGCTGCTGCTGCTGCTGCTGCTGCTGCTGCTGCTGCTGCTGCTGCTGCTGCTGCTGCTGCTGCTGCTGCTGCTGCTGCTGCTGCTGCTGCTGCTGCTGCTGCTGCTGCTGCTGCTGCTGCTGCTGCTGCTGCTGCTGCTGCTGCTGCTGCTGCTGCTGCTGCTGCTGCTGCTGCTGCTGCTGCTGCTGCTGCTGCTGCTGCTGCTGCTGCTGCTGCTGCTGCTGCTGCTGCTGCTGCTGCTGCTGCTGCTGCTGCTGCTGCTGCTGCTGCTGCTGCTGCTGCTGCTGCTGCTGCTGCTGCTGCTGCTGCTGCTGCTGCTGCTGCTGCTGCTGCTGCTGCTGCTGCTGCTGCTGCTGCTGCTGCTGCTGCTGCTGCTGCTGCTGCTGCTGCTGCTGCTGCTGCTGCTGCTGCTGCTGCTGCTGCTGCTGCTGCTGCTGCTGCTGCTGCTGCTGCTGCTGCTGCTGCTGCTGCTGCTGCTGCTGCTGCTGCTGCTGCTGCTGCTGCTGCTGCTGCTGCTGCTGCTGCTGCTGCTGCTGCTGCTGCTGCTGCTGCTGCTGCTGCTGCTGCTGCTGCTGCTGCTGCTGCTGCTGCTGCTGCTGCTGCTGCTGCTGCTGCTGCTGCTGCTGCTGCTGCTGCTGCTGCTGCTGCTGCTGCTGCTGCTGCTGCTGCTGCTGCTGCTGCTGCTGCTGCTGCTGCTGCTGCTGCTGCTGCTGCTGCTGCTGCTGCTGCTGCTGCTGCTGCTGCTGCTGCTGCTGCTGCTGCTGCTGCTGCTGCTGCTGCTGCTGCTGCTGCTGCTGCTGCTGCTGCTGCTGCTGCTGCTGCTGCTGCTGCTGCTGCTGCTGCTGCTGCTGCTGCTGCTGCTGCTGCTGCTGCTGCTGCTGCTGCTGCTGCTGCTGCTGCTGCTGCTGCTGCTGCTGCTGCTGCTGCTGCTGCTGCTGCTGCTGCTGCTGCTGCTGCTGCTGCTGCTGCTGCTGCTGCTGCTGCTGCTGCTGCTGCTGCTGCTGCTGCTGCTGCTGCTGCTGCTGCTGCTGCTGCTGCTGCTGCTGCTGCTGCTGCTGCTGCTGCTGCTGCTGCTGCTGCTGCTGCTGCTGCTGCTGCTGCTGCTGCTGCTGCTGCTGCTGCTGCTGCTGCTGCTGCTGCTGCTGCTGCTGCTGCTGCTGCTGCTGCTGCTGCTGCTGCTGCTGCTGCTGCTGCTGCTGCTGCTGCTGCTGCTGCTGCTGCTGCTGCTGCTGCTGCTGCTGCTGCTGCTGCTGCTGCTGCTGCTGCTGCTGCTGCTGCTGCTGCTGCTGCTGCTGCTGCTGCTGCTGCTGCTGCTGCTGCTGCTGCTGCTGCTGCTGCTGCTGCTGCTGCTGCTGCTGCTGCTGCTGCTGCTGCTGCTGCTGCTGCTGCTGCTGCTGCTGCTGCTGCTGCTGCTGCTGCTGCTGCTGCTGCTGCTGCTGCTGCTGCTGCTGCTGCTGCTGCTGCTGCTGCTGCTGCAGCTGCTGCTGCTGCTGCTGCTGCCGCTGCCGCTGCCTGCTGCTGCCGCTGCTGCTGCTGCTGCCTGCTGCTGCTGCGCTGCTGCGCTGCGCTGCTGCTGCGCTGCTGCCTGCTGCCGCCGCTGCCGCTGCTGCCGCCTGCTGCTGCCGCTGCTGCCGCGCTGCCTGCTGCTGCGCCGCTGCTGCCGCCGCGCCGCCTGCCGCCGCCGCCGCTGCTGCTGCTGCTGCTGCGCTGCTGCTGCTGCTGCTGCTGCTGCTGCTGCTGCTGCTGCTGCTGCTGCTGCTGCTGCTGCTGCTGCTGCTGCTGCTGCTGCTGCTGCTGCTGCTGCTGCTGCTGCTGCTGCTGCTGCTGCTGCTGCTGCTGCTGCTGCTGCTGCTGCTGCTGCTGCTGCTGCTGCTGCTGCTGCCTGCTGCCTGCTGCTGCTGCTGCTGCTGCTGCTGCTGCTGCTGCTGCTGCTGCTGCTGCTGCTGCTGCTGCTGCTGCTGCTGCTGCTGCTGCTGCTGCTGCTGCTGCTGCTGCTGCTGCTGCTGCTGCTGCTGCTGCTGCTGCTGCTGCTGCTGCTGCTGCTGCTGCTGCTGCTGCTGCTGCTGCTGCTGCTGCTGCTGCTGCTGCTGCTGCTGCTGCTGCTGCTGCTGCTGCTGCTGCTGCTGCTGCTGCTGCTGCTGCTGCTGCTGCTGCTGCTGCTGCTGCTGCTGCTGCTGCTGCTGCTGCTGCTGCTGCTGCTGCTGCTGCTGCTGCTGCTGCTGCTGCTGCTGCTGCTGCTGCTGCTGCTGCTGCTGCTGCTGCTGCTGCTGCTGCTGCTGCTGCTGCTGCTGCTGCTGCTGCTGCTGCTGCTGCTGCTGCTGCTGCTGCTGCTGCTGCTGCTGCTGCTGCTGCTGCTGCTGCTGCTGCTGCTGCTGCTGCTGCTGCTGCTGCTGCTGCTGCTGCTGCTGCTGCTGCTGCTGCTGCTGCTGCTGCTGCTGCTGCTGCTGCTGCTGCTGCTGCTGCTGCTGCTGCTGCTGCTGCTGCTGCTGCTGCTGCTGCTGCTGCTGCTGCTGCTGCTGCTGCTGCTGCTGCTGCTGCTGCTGCTGCTGCTGCTGCTGCTGCTGCTGCTGCTGCTGCTGCTGCTGCTGCTGCTGCTGCTGCTGCTGCTGCTGCTGCTGCTGCTGCTGCTGCTGCTGCTGCTGCTGCTGCTGCTGCTGCTGCTGCTGCTGCTGCTGCTGCTGCTGCTGCTGCTGCTGCTGCTGCTGCTGCTGCTGCTGCTGCTGCTGCTGCTGCTGCTGCTGCTGCTGCTGCTGCTGCTGCTGCTGCTGCTGCTGCTGCTGCTGCTGCTGCTGCTGCTGCTGCTGCTGCTGCTGCTGCTGCTGCTGCTGCTGCTGCTGCTGCTGCTGCTGCTGCTGCTGCTGCTGCTGCTGCTGCTGCTGCTGCTGCTGCTGCTGCTGCTGCTGCTGTGCTGCTGCTGCTGCTGCTGCTGCTGCTGCTGCTGCTGCTGCTGCTGCTGCTGCTGCTGCTGCTGCTGCTGCTGCTGCTGCTGCTGCTGCTGCTGCTGCTGCTGCTGCTGCTGCTGCTGCTGCTGCTGCTGCTGCTGCTGCTTGCTGCTGCTGCTGCTGCTGCTGCTGCTGCTGCTGCTGCTGCTGCTGCTGCTGCTGCTGCTGCTGCTGCTGCTGCTGCTGCTGCTGCTGCTGCTGCTGCTGCTGCTGCTGCTGCTGCTGCTGCTGCTGCTGCTGCTGCTGCTGCTGCTGCTGCTGCTGCTGCTGCTGCTGCTGCTGCTGCTGCTGCTGCTGCTGCTGCTGCTGCTGCTGCTGCTGCTGCTGCTGCTGCTGCTGCTGCTGCTGCTGCTGCTGCTGCTGCTGCTGCTGCTGCTGCTGCTGCTGCTGCTGCTGCTGCTGCTGCTGCTGCTGCTGCTGCTGCTGCTGCTGCTGCTGCTGCTGCTGCTGCTGCTGCTGCTGCTGCTGCTGCTGCTGCTGCTGCTGCTGCTGCTGCTGCTGCTGCTGCTGCTGCTGCTGCTGCTGCTGCTGCTGCTGCTGCTGCTGCTGCTGCTGCTGCTGCTGCTGCTGCTGCTGCTGCTGCTGCTGCTGCTGCTGCTGCTGCTGCTGCTGCTGCTGCTGCTGCTGCTGCTGCTGCTGCTGCTGCTGCTGCTGCTGCTGCTGCTGCTGCTGCTGCTGCTGCTGCTGCTGCTGCTGCTGCTGCTGCTGCTGCTGCTGCTGCTGCTGCTGCTGCTGCTGCTGCTGCTGCTGCTGCTGCTGCTGCTGCTGCTGCTGCTGCTGCTGCTGCTGCTGCTGCTGCTGCTGCTGCTGCTGCTGCTGCTGCTGCTGCTGCTGCTGCTGCTGCTGCTGCTGCTGCTGCTGCTGCTGCTGCTGCTGCTGCTGCTGCTGCTGCTGCTGCTGCTGCTGCTGCTGCTGCTGCTGCTGCTGCTGCTGCTGCTGCTGCTGCTGCTGCTGCTGCTGCTGCTGCTGCTGCTGCTGCTGCTGCTGCTGCTGCTGCTGCTGCTGCTGCTGCTGCTGCTGCTGCTGCTGCTGCTGCTGCTGCTGCTGCTGCTGCTGCTGCTGCTGCTGCTGCTGCTGCTGCTGCTGCTGCTGCTGCTGCTGCTGCTGCTGCTGCTGCTGCTGCTGCTGCTGCTGCTGCTGCTGCTGCTGCTGCTGCTGCTGCTGCTGCTGCTGCTGCTGCTGCTGCTGCTGCTGCTGCTGCTGCTGCTGCTGCTGCTGCTGCTGCTGCTGCTGCTGCTGCTGCTGCTGCTGCTGCTGCTGCTGCTGCTGCTGCTGCTGCTGCTGCTGCTGCTGCTGCTGCTGCTGCTGCTGCTGCTGCTGCTGCTGCTGCTGCTGCTGCTGCTGCTGCTGCTGCTGCTGCTGCTGCTGCTGCTGCTGCTGCTGCTGCTGCTGCTGCTGCTGCTGCTGCTGCTGCTGCTGCTGCTGCTGCTGCTGCTGCTGCTGCTGCTGCTGCTGCTGCTGCTGCTGCTGCTGCTGCTGCTGCTGCTGCTGCTGCTGCTGCTGCTGCTGCTGCTGCTGCTGCTGCTGCTGCTGCTGCTGCTGCTGCTGCTGCTGCTGCTGCTGCTGCTGCTGCTGCTGCTGCTGCTGCTGCTGCTGCTGCTGCTGCTGCTGCTGCTGCTGCTGCTGCTGCTGCTGCTGCTGCTGCTGCTGCTGCTGCTGCTGCTGCTGCTGCTGCTGCTGCTGCTGCTGCTGCTGCTGCTGCTGCTGCTGCTGCTGCTGCTGCTGCTGCTGCTGCTGCTGCTGCTGCTGCTGCTGCTGCTGCTGCTGCTGCTGCTGCTGCTGCTGCTGCTGCTGCTGCTGCTGCTGCTGCTGCTGCTGCTGCTGCTGCTGCTGCTGCTGCTGCTGCTGCTGCTGCTGCTGCTGCTGCTGCTGCTGCTGCTGCTGCTGCTGCTGCTGCTGCTGCTGCTGCTGCTGCTGCTGCTGCTGCTGCTGCTGCTGCTGCTGCTGCTGCTGCTGCTGCTGCTGCTGCTGCTGCTGCTGCTGCTGCTGCTGCTGCTGCTGCTGCTGCTGCTGCTGCTGCTGCTGCTGCTGCTGCTGCTGCTGCTGCTGCTGCTGCTGCTGCTGCTGCTGCTGCTGCTGCTGCTGCTGCTGCTGCTGCTGCTGCTGCTGCTGCTGCTGCTGCTGCTGCTGCTGCTGCTGCTGCTGCTGCTGCTGCTGCTGCTGCTGCTGCTGCTGCTGCTGCTGCTGCTGCTGCTGCTGCTGCTGCTGCTGCTGCTGCTGCTGCTGCTGCTGCTGCTGCTGCTGCTGCTGCTGCTGCTGCTGCTGCTGCTGCTGCTGCTGCTGCTGCTGCTGCTGCTGCTGCTGCTGCTGCTGCTGCTGCTGCTGCTGCTGCTGCTGCTGCTGCTGCTGCTGCTGCTGCTGCTGCTGCTGCTGCTGCTGCTGCTGCTGCTGCTGCTGCTGCTGCTGCTGCTGCTGCTGCTGCTGCTGCTGCTGCTGCTGCTGCTGCTGCTGCTGCTGCTGCTGCTGCTGCTGCTGCTGCTGCTGCTGCTGCTGCTGCTGCTGCTGCTGCTGCTGCTGCTGCTGCTGCTGCTGCTGCTGCTGCTGCTGCTGCTGCTGCTGCTGCTGCTGCTGCTGCTGCTGCTGCTGCTGCTGCTGCTGCTGCTGCTGCTGCTGCTGCTGCTGCTGCTGCTGCTGCTGCTGCTGCTGCTGCTGCTGCTGCTGCTGCTGCTGCTGCTGCTGCTGCTGCTGCTGCTGCTGCTGCTGCTGCTGCTGCTGCTGCTGCTGCTGCTGCTGCTGCTGCTGCTGCTGCTGCTGCTGCTGCTGCTGCTGCTGCTGCTGCTGCTGCTGCTGCTGCTGCTGCTGCTGCTGCTGCTGCTGCTG
>NC_143013.1:116471734-116516734 GCF_055824585.1 Amblyomma mixtum
CGATGTGTAGTGCGTCCGTCCACATGCGAACGCCCGCGTTTCTCCGCGAAGTTTAAGGTCTTCGCAGCCAAACCTCAAGAAAACTGCTTTTCTCTCTTGTGTTCGACCTATCATTGAATATGCCTGTATTGTATGGGACCCTGCACATCGGGTGTTAATTGAAAAACTTGAAAAAATTCATAACAGAGCGGCAAGGTTCGTCTTGGGCAGGTACGGGCGAAGGGATAGTTGTACAGCAATGAAAAAAGAATTGCAATGGGAACCACTCGCTTCCCGTAGAAGAAAATTGAGGCTAAAATTGCTGTACTTAATAGTTCACGGAAAAACGGGGATTGATTTTGAAAGTTACTTCAAACAGCCCTTTTACGTTTCTCAACGACATGACCATTCCCGTAAAATTAGAGAGTACCGTACCAGGACGAACTTGTTTGCAAATTCATTTTTTGTTAAAACAGTGCAACAGTGGAACCGGCTTTCCGAAATGCAAGTGTGCTCTGCAAGTGAAGATGCATTTTTTGCCAGTCTGTAACCCCCCTGCTATAACGCCTTCGGGCAAATGCGGGGTAACTCTTGAATAAAGAATAAAGAACGCACACTCCGTCTTTACACGAAAACACTGCTGTGCCCGGCTGCTTTAAAACACTTTGATCCTGCATGTACAGGAAAGTTACCGCACTGTGCGGAGGAGTCTTCGGACATCTTCCACATGGTATGGGCATGTGAGTCAACCCCGAACCTCGCCCCAAAACCCAGCCCCACCCGGGAGGACTGGGAGGCAGCCCTGCTCGGCTGCTCCGACCTGGTGGGCCAGAAGGCCCTGGTCGAGCGCGCCCGAGCCGCAGCGGTCGCCAATGGGCTCCTGTACTGAGGAGCGCACCTAGTGGTTGTGAGAGGTGGCCCTTCTGGGATACCTCAAACTTCAAACTCCATCCCTATTATGTAACAATAATCAAGTTTTTCAGACAGACAATGCGCATGCACTAAACCGAGTGACGCACACGCCGTGCAGGTGGGCGTTCCTTGCCGCCGCCGACTCCGTTGCCTGACCCTTTGGGGCAGCCGCGCTTTACTCCGCATGTGCGTCTCCTCCTCGCTGTCGCTACAAACAACGTTGGCTACAAATGCGCGCTTCGCCTCCTCGCCCACCGTTTGACCTTTCGTTGCAGCCGCGTGTTGCCCGTGCCGCAGCCGGCAACCCTCCTCTCCGCATTCCTGCGGGCAGTTTTAACCGCGCCGATTTCCGTCTCCTCCTCCGCCTCCGTACAGGCAGTGTGTGGACGGCCGAACGCCTCCAACGTTATCCTGGTGCTCTCAGTGCATTGTGCGCGAACTGCGACAGCCATGACGTCAAACCAAGCATAACTTCTGCTTTTCGTTTGTATATTCAGGATTAACCAGAGCTAAGCCACTGCCTAATTTTTTTTATTAATTCTTCTGGGATTTTTCGCTCACGGCCAACGCCAGCGACGACACCGGCTTTTACGCGACACGGGGCCCTTAACGCTATTGCGTTAAAAAAAATTATGGATTATGAATGGCTAATAAAGAATACCAAGCCTTGCATGCAAATATATATGAAGGAAGAGTTCCAAAACAGGAATTTCCGAAGATAGCATGTTCTGTGGTGGCAGAAGAACCAGGTGAGATTGCAAAGGCTCCTACTTAGTTTAGTGAAGAGTATGGGATGAGAAAAATAGCTGATAAACTTTGATTGAATGAAGAGAGAATGTCACTGATAAGGACACTTTCGCAAAGCAAGGAAGATGTTTTTTTTCCAATACGCCTGGAACGGCTGATGTCATATGTTGTAAATTGAACTTATCTAAGGACAGACCAAGTAACGTGAAGCAATAGCCATTGCAACTAGTGGTACATAGATTCATTGAAAAGGAGGCACACGAAATGTTTGAGCAAGGTAGAAATGAGAGATCATGGTCGCCCTTGAATGCCCTGTTTTAAAAAAAATATTGTGGCCCTAACAAATTGTGTGCAGATTTTCGCTGGCTTAGCATGAGAGATTTAAAAGTTTGCGGGGATCTGGTGTCCGCAGCTGGTAAATGACAGGGTTAATTGGAGAGACATTGGAGAGGCCTTTGCCCTGCAGTGAGCGTAGTCAGGCTGATGACGATGATGAATGACATCTTAAAGCCAGAGTCTGAACCTATTCCTAGAGCGGAAGTGGCGTTGGCTAAGGTAGCCCACAAAAAATTCTTTTATAAACTTTACTTTGTGTAATGGTATTAGGAAATACCAATAGAAGAATTCTTGAAAGAGAAGGCTGCCTTTTTTCTTGTGCGTTGAAGTTATTTTAACTTCATGCCTTTTGGATTGAAGACTGCGTCTGCAATATTTAGAAATCTGATCAAGAAAAGTTTTTAATGGGCTTAAATATTGCGAGCGCAGCATTAATGACATCCTTGTGGCGGCAGACACTCGGGAAGAGCACATGAATATGCTGGAGAAGCTCTTTGACAGGATTTGACAAGCCCAGTTGACTGTAAAACCGACGAAATGTAATAGAGTTCGAAGCTATTTTGTTCATCGGACGCAGATTGGGTACGTGTCGCGTTGCGGCAAAGGAGGATATCGTAGATAAAATGCAAAAAGCACGTCCCCAACCGAAAAGAAAGTAAATGCAGCCATTCCTTGGTTTGACAGGATATTACAGAGAGTTTATTCCTGTTATCCTCACATAGCCTACCCGCTCATAGAACTAACTAGAAAGGGGTGCAACAATGAGTTAAGTTGGACAGCCGAACAAGAGAACATGTTTGTTTTTCGGATACAGCAGATAACAAAGCCATCTCTCTGTTTTGCTCCCTCTGAACATGGATAAACGGTTTGTTTTTTGCACTGATGTATGTGACAGAGAGTTGGGAGCTGCGCTATTACAGGACGAAAATCATCTTTTACATCCGGTATTTTATGCTAGTAAAAGATGAACTGACAGTGAACAAAATTACTCCAGTGTTGAAAAGGAATGTTTTTCGGTGGTTTTACCTGTTAAAAAATTTCACACCTACCTCTACGGAAGACACTTTCGGTTCAAACTGATCACCAGCCACTTGAATACTTAATGAAGTCCGAAATGCGCAACAGTCGAGTTTTGAGATGGAGCTTAGGGTTAGGAAAGCACAAATTTAATGCAGAATATATTAAAGGCAAAGGCAATGTTGGCGACGACTACATGAGTAAAATAGAGTAGTGACAAATTTAGTGGTGATGGTTGTATTCGTTCTTTGCTTTTGTGTGTTTATGAAAGAGGCGTTGTTACCGTGCTAGAGCGTTCTTAAGAATATAGTGAGGACGACTGCAGTTTTGCTATTACTTGCGTTATTTGCGATCTACGGGTGTGTTCTGTAATAGGGGTGTGTCTTGAGTGCACTGAAGACAGCTCTGGTGTTTGAGATATATGAGGGCTGCGGTGTTGTGAGTGCGGGATCCAGCCTGGCACTACGAGCCATTCAACTTAAGGCCTCCCTAAAGACGTCGGAAAAATTAAGCTGTTTTTTTTTTAAAGAGAAAACTGTTCAGGAAGGGGCCCTTGTCACATTCAAGAGGAGAGGGGACGAAACAAGAGAAAGATGGCATGGAATGACGTGGCAAGAGATATGGAGGTAAAAGAAGGAGAAGATGACGAGAAGGATGACGTAGAAATAATGACGCGGCAAAAAGGTACAACATTCAATGAAGAGGAAGAACACAGGCAGGAGAGAAAGGCACGTGGCATGACTTGGAACGGGGTGACAGAAGAGCAGCGAGGAACGCGGCAGCATCGAAGGTGAAACCTCCGTACAAAAGCTAGCGCAAAACACGACACACACAAGAAAGGTAGACAGGACAACGCGCTACTGGTCAGTAGCGCGTTGTCCTGTCTACCTTTCTTGTGTGTGTCGTGTTTTGCGCTAGCTTTTGTACGAAGAAAAATGCACCAACTAGCCCAGCAACAAGTGTTACTTGTGAAACCTCCGTGTTCGAGCACGTGTTCGGAACATCGGGTTGTCCCAGCAGGTCAGGAACGCCTAGGTTGGAAGGGCGCATCGACGGCTGCTACTCCGGTTTTGTGGCCCCGTTTGCTCTTCGGAGTCATTCAGTAGGCCATGGCTATGTATGCGTCTGTTCCTGTGTTTCAGCGGCTTTCGATGGTGGGTCTGTCGACGCTGACTCCTCCGTACACTTTTAAAAGCTAAAGATTCCTCCGTTGCCGACTGATACTACGGCTGCGACACCGACTCCAGAATCTTACAACGACCAGTGGTTCCTTGCGACATCGCCCACAACGAGCAGTGCTGAAGCCTCTCGACGTCCACCCATAAGACATCGAACACCGTGAGCACAAAATCTCAGCATTCCTCACATTTTTTTTTTTCAATTTGTGGGAATGGGGGCTGTGCTATAGGTGTGTGTATGTTAGCATTCCGCGCTGTCTTAGATAAAAAAATGATCAGTTCCACTTAAGTCTCCTTACGTGCGGAAATGCGAAAGCTGTGCGCACTCCGCCACCTGCGCCCTCTGCTGGGCCAGGCCCGTACAATGCGAGGAGGTTTTCAGTGGGTGCCGCATGATGGCGCATAATGTGGTCAACAAGCTCATAATTAGTCGTGTAGGCCTCAGAGAACATCTCGAAGATACGTTTTTAAGAACTAGTTTTACTAGAGGTGACTTTATCAACTTCAAACGTGCAAAAGTACTAATAAAATTTTTATACCCTGTGCCAGTGTATCGGCAGCCTTACCTAGGTTTTATGAATTAGAGCGTATTGAAGCGAGTTCAGTGAATATATATTCAACCGGCTGCAAAATTCCTGTTTCAAACTCCACTCTTCGACTCTAGCCGTCAAGGGTTGGCATCTCGCCAAGGGGACTTTTGTGCCATGCTCGGTTAACTGTCGCTTGTGCGGCCAACCAGAGACGACCGATCATTGTTTTGTGTGGTGCAGTGATGCAGCGTTTTTCTGGGACATACTACAGCGGACAATAAAAAAGGACATTGACATCTCACCTTACAGTATAGGGTTCTTGCCTGTCCTGAAAGACTACGGGATTCCGTGTGATCTGTTAATGCTGATTGGACTTTTTAGCCTGTGAAAGAGTCACATGATGAGTCGACACGCAGAAGAACCATTCATCTAAGTATCTGTTCAGTGAACAGCGCGCCTTAGTGCAGGGGGTTTTGCTGCGTAGAAACGGTGGTATGAATGGTTGTCGATTCTTGACGCATGTGTATGTCTCCTGCAATTTAGTTGTGCTCGTGGAGAGCAGTGTATGCAGACAGTGCAGCATTTTCTTTTCCCAAAAACCATTTTTTTTCTGTGGGTTTTGTTCAAATATTTGGTGTCGTTGCGTCTCTTGTATTAACTGTGTATTAAATGAATTCTACATATATGTGTATCTTGTGTATTATGTATGATTTATGTATTAGTGTATTAAGTGTATGTTGAGTGTATTAAATATGTGTTTGTGTAGTGAACGCGTCTAGAATGTCCCTTCATTTTGCCTTAGCGTTGTTTGAGATCCGGGACACTATTCGTGCGTCCGCCGCTGTCATGGTGGCTCAGTGGTTATGGCGCTTAGCTGCTGACCCAAAAGACGCGGGTTCGATGCCGGTCGCGGCGGTCCAATTTCAATGGAGGTGAAATGGTTTGGCAAGGTAGAAATTTGGGCGAGTTGGTAAGTATTCATGATTTTGTTCACAGCGCAACAAGAACGGCAAATACGATAGTTGATAGTCAGCGCTTGTTTGTGTTACTCTTTCGTCATTCCCGTTCTTGTTGCGCTGTGAACAAAATCGTGAAATGGTTTGGTTTATCGGGGTTTCACGTCCCAAAGCGACTCGGGCATTGAGGGACGCAGTAGTGAAGGGCTCTGAAAATTTCGACCACCTGGGGTTCTTTAACGTGCACTGACGACGCATAGTACACGGGCCTCTGGAATTTCGGATGGAGGCAAAATGGTTAAGGTCCGTGTACTCTGCGCTGTCAGTGCACTTTGAAGAGCCCCACGTTAAAGAACCCCCGTAAAGAACCCCTTGTTACGTTTTGAATTATTCTGAGCTTCGAGACAGTGGGTTTCAGATGGCCATCCGCTTGTCTGTGCAAATTCCTTCCGGCTGATCCCACGGGCTCGCGGTGCTCTTACGTTTCAAATTCATCTGTGCATCGAGACCACGGCGTTGAGATGCCCCTTCCGCTGCCTGGGAAGTGTCATCATGGCCATCTACTTGGGCCACAGCAGCATGGTATCGTGCGTCGGCGGCGACGGCGGTGGTCTGCGTGATTCACGGCGGATGCGGCAGAAGCTGTTTACAACGAGCAACGACGCCTGCGTACTCGCGCTTCTGAAGAGACTTTTCCTCTTACCTTGTGCGGAACCCTGGGCGCGAGGGAAGCTTCGGCAGTCCATTACGGCGGAAGCGGCAGAGGTTGTTTACAGCGAGCAACGACGCCTGTATACTCGCGCTTGTGAAGAGACTACTCCTCTTGCCTTGTGCGGAACCCAAGCGCGAGTGAAGCTTCGGCATTCCGTCCACACGGAGAGCTGTGCAGTTCAGGTGTCTGGCCTTGGCCCCCACTTGGATCTCCTTCCGTGATTGTCATCACTGCTGCAAGAACGGCCGGGACAACATTTTGCCGGATGTGGCGAGAGTGTGTCCGGGACGTCCTGGTGGGTGGTTCCCGAAGACTGTACACGTGACCTAAACTACAATGATTGGACGCTTTTAATCGAGCTAAATTCCCTAACCAGGGACCTAGGGACAAGGGACCACTTTAAAAGGAGCCGCAGTGCTCATTTTCAGTACCGAATTCTTCTTGATCACCATGTAAATAAATCTCTGCTAAGTTTCTCTCTTCCTCGACCCATCTCTTCATCGGCGTCAACTCCGATGCCCGAGTGCCTGCAGCCCGACTTCTGACTTGGTTTTTCGCTACCGGTTGAGTCCGCTACCGGAGCAGACACAACGCAACAACTGGTTGGCAGCGTCGGGATGGACTGCGCTGGTATCATGGTTGCAGAGTTTGGTGAGTGCTGGGATTTTCTTCACTGAGGTTATACCAGGCTTTGTATTTAGTTAGCTTACAAGGGTGGTGTGAATTGTGGCTATCTTTCACAAGCTGTTTCAAAATAAGTGAAGATAGTTCTTTGAGCAGTGAAAAGTTTGCAGCACTAGAGGCAGCCATGAATCTTAAAGCATGGAAAAAGCCGCTTTTGTTGGAGTTGGCCAAAAACTTGGGTTTGGATGTTCAGGACCAAACAAGGAAGCCAGCTATCATCGCGGCTATCGAGGCACTTAAGGCAGACGACGATGAGCTCTCGGAATGTCTGGATCTGATTGCAGAAAGAGGGAAAGGGGAGCGGGAAGCAGGAGAGAGAGATGATAAACGCATGGTTGAAGAGAGTAAACGCTTAGAGAAGGCGCGTGAGCTGAAGCGTCTTGAACTGGAAGTGCTAAAGGCTCGAAACGAAAGGGATGAGAGCGTAGCCTCTAGTAGAGCTGAAGTCGGGCAGAATAAAGGACCTCATGCAACCTTATAAGAAAGGGGAGGACATAGGTCTGTTTTTTGTAAACTTGGAGCGCACATGCGAGAAGGCAGGGTTTAGCAAGGCAACACGGCCACAGTGTTTGCTGACCCTATTACCATGTGAGGCTGCTGATGTAATTGCCCGCTTGAGTAAAGAAGATGCAGAGAACTACGACAAAGTGAAGTCTAGTCTTCTGAAAAAGTACAGAATGTCAGCGGAGGCATTCCGTCAAAAATTTCGCAACGCCGAGAAGCAAAAGGATGAGTCATATCCAGACTTCGCGTACAAGCTAATGGAGAACCTGGGGGAATGGCTAAAGGAAGCTAAGGCATATGACGAAAGTGAGAAAATGAGGGAATGCTTCGGCCTCGAGCAGTTTTATCGTCGGTCGCCTGAAGACATAAGGCACTGGGTGCAAGACAGGCCAGACGTTACGACTGTCTCGAAAGCAGCTGAGCTGGCAGAAGAGTTAGTCTCACGCCGTGCACTGGACAGAAAGGAAAGCCCGAGGAAAGAATACCAGACTATGAAGACGTCTGGGTGGAAGGCGCAGCTTTTCAAAGAGAAGGAACATGCACGGAGTGTAGAATCTTCAGAAAAAAGGGCAGGTGTAAAAGAGGAAACCCCTGAGGCAGTAGAGCGCCAAAAGAAAGCGTTCGAAAAGAGACGGACCCCGGTATGTTATAACTGCCAAAAGCCGGGACATGTAGCGGCGCTATGCAAAAGCCCCAAAGTTGTTTGCTTGTCATTGGACAGCAGCGATGAAAATTTGAGGCTTCTAGAGCCCTACATCCGAGATCTTGTAGTGAACAAAAAGCCGTGTCGTGTGCTGCGAGATTCGACAGCTACAATGAATGTAGTCCACCCACCCTATGTAGAGCAAGGGCAATTCACTGGAGAGTGCGCCTGGATTAAGCAGGCGGTGGAGGCCAGCAATGTGTGCCTTCCTATCGCGAACATATGCATTAAAGGCCCCTTTGGTGTACTTCATACGGAGGCTGCCGTGTCAGCCAGTCTGCCGATGCAGTACCCCTATCTGTTTTCAAACAGATGAGATCAGCTGCTGCGGCAGAAAGGCCTAGTGTTCGGGGAGGGGACTGTCTACGTGTTGACTCGCTCGAAAGCGCGAAAAATTGCCGCTAAGGCCATCTCACTGGAGCCGTTAAGTAGCGTTGACACGGTTGGGGGTAAGACCTCTGACACGCCAGCAGAGGTCCCCGCGAAGACAACTGAGGGAGTAAAAGTTCTGGGCAGGCCCGAAAATAACTAGGATTGTCTTGAGCTTAAAGAGGCCTGTGGTGAGCTTCTGATAACCCCAGCATCTGATAGCCTGCAAAGATTGCTAGGCGTGGACCGATCGCCTTTGATAGCGGAACAAAAGGCAGACTCCACGCTGCAAAATATTAAATGCCGTGAGGATGAAGGGGTCGCAAAGAAAAATGTGACATTTCAAGAAAGGTCCGGGGTACTCTATCGTAGGTACCATGATGGCAGAGGGGTACAGTTCGACCAATTAGTCGTGCCTCAACGCTGCCGTCGTGATCTTTTGCACTTGGTGCACGGTAGCTCGTGGTCGGGTCATTTAGGGCTCAGGAAAACGAAGGACCGCTTGCTGCAAGAATTCTACTGGCCGGGATGCTTTCGAGAAGTAGAAAATTTTGTAAAGACCTGCGACACATGTCAACGGGTGGGCAAGGCAGGATTATAAGGCCAGAGCCCCATTGAAGCTCGTTCCGGTGATCACAGAGCCATTTCGACGGCTCGTGATTGACACGGTTGGCCCCCTTCCCAAAACGGAGTCTGGTTACCGTCACATTTTGACGGTGGTCTGTCCCGCTACTAAGTTTCCTGAGGCAGTTCTGCTAAAACAATTAAGCTCAGTAGAAATCGTAAACGCACTACTGTCCATTTTCGCGCGTGTCCGGTTTCCCGCGGAAATACAGTCAGGTCGGGGAACCTTTTTTACCAGCGCGCTAACTACAACTTTCCTGGAGAAATGTGGGATTAAATTAATTCATAGTTTAGTGTACCACCCGCAGTCTAACCCAGTGGAGAAGATGCATTCGGTTATGAAACGCGCACTGAGGGTACTGTGCTTTGATCGCAAAGCCAACTCGGATGCCTGCTTGCCGGCCACAATGTTTGCGCTCAGGACCGTGATTCATGAGGCCACTGGTTTCACACCTGCCGAACTAGTACACGGCTCGGGAATCGTGGGAAAACCGAGGAGAGGACCCCACAGTGGTTGAGTATGTGCTCGCACTGCTTGAAAGACTGCACAAAGCACAGGAGCAGGACAGACGCGAGATGAGTAAGGCACAAGTAAAGGCCAAGCAGTATTATGACCGGACGTCGAGATTACGCCGCTTTGAAGCAGCAGGCGATGTAATGCTGCTGAGACCTTCGAAGAAAAATAAACTAGAAGTTCAATGGGAGGGCCCCGCAAAAGTCGTTCAGAGACTGTCCGACACGAACTATATAGTAAACATGCCCGGAACGCGAAAGGCACAGCAAATATACCACACCAACCTGCTCAAATCGTACCGGGAAAGAGAACAGATAGTAAACATGTCTCTGAATGATCCTGAGGAAATACCTTTAGATTTCCCGGAGCTAGGTGCACCCAAAAGCGGTGAGAGCCCTGACCTGGCGATCAAGGCAATGGTAGAGGCTGCTGAGCTCAATGTTGATCAAAACAGAGAATTAACAGAACTCCTGCGCGAATTCAAAGACATTTTCTCAGAGAAGCCAGGCAGAACTACCGTCATAGTTCATGACGTCGAGCTTACTTCCTCTCAGCTCGTACGTTCGAAAGCTTACCGGGTATCGCCCCGCCAAAGGGAACTTATGGAGGCGGAAATTAAAAGAATGCTTGACCTCGATGTCATTGAGGCTTGCGAGAGCGACTACACCTCACCGCCAATTTTGGTGGAAGTTCCTGGCAAGGAACCACGTCCTTGTATTGATGACAGGAGGCTAAACCTCATAACCAAGGAGCAGACCTACTCCATACCCAACATCGAGGAGAGAATTGAGAAAGTAAGCAGTGCTCAGTATATCTCTACGTTCGACCTCGTTCGGGGCTACTGGCAGGTGCCACTGACTGAACGGGCAAGTAGATACGCGGCCTTCATTTCGCCCGTAGGGACATTCCGTCCTAAAGTATTAAGCTTTGGCTTAAAGAACGCACCCTACTGCTTCTCATCCCTCATGGATAAGGTGTTGAGGGGACTGCATGATTTTGCCCTGATGTGTATGGACGACGTGGCGGTGTTTTCCGGTTCGTGGTCTGAGCATATCACGCACCTGCGAACAGTTCTTGAGCGTTTTCGCGACGCGGGCCTGACAGTGAAAGCAAAGAAGTGTCAACTTGGACGTGCAGAGGTGACCTACTTGGGTCACATAGTGGGGCGAGGCCACCGCCGACCGTCTGAGGTGAAGGTGACTGCTATCAGTAATTTCCCACAGCCGCATACTAAAACGGATGTGCGGTCATTTTTGGGAGTTGCCGGCTACTACCAGCGCTATATCCCACGTTATTCAGACCTTGCCAGCCCTCTCACGGATGCTCTCAGAAAAACCGAACACAAGACCCTCCACTGGGGCGAAAAAAAGGAAAAGGCTTTCTTGGCCTTGAAAAGTGCGCATATGCGCATATGAGTCAACCCGTGCTGCAGGCACCCGATTACTCAAAGCCGTTTGTGGTACAGTGCGATGCAAGTGACCGCGGCATGGGCGTGGTATTGTGCCAAACAGCCGAGGCGGCGGAAGAGCACCCGGTGCTCTATGCTAGCCGCAAGTTGACATTACGAGAAGAAGCATATAGCGCTTCAGAGAAGGAATGCTCCTGTCTTGTGTGGGCAGTGCAGAAACTTGCATGCTACCTTGCCGGCTCGAGGTTCATCATTGGAACGGATCATTGTCCTCTCACGTGGTTGCAGACTATGTCGCCCAAAAATGGCCGACTGCTCCGCTGGAGCCTCGCACTACAGCAATACTCCTTTGAAGTTCGTAAAAAAAAGGGTAATCTGAACGCCAAAGCCGATGGCTTAAGTCGCTGCTTTTAGTGTAATGATGGCCTCGGAGATTCTGGCTTGAGTACATTTTTTTCCTGACTGAGGTTTACTATCACCCTTTTTATCTGACTTCTTGAACTTTGTGTGTATGTTTGGAGAATGTTCAGCTTGCTCCAATTGCTGCCGTAATCGTGCAAGGCTTAAAGCCGTTCTGGTTGAAAAAGAAGCCTGGTGAATCTCGGGGAGTCCTAGCGCTTGCCTGCTTTGCAGTTGTGGTTTTTGTGTTGTTCAAACCAATGCTGTCTTCCTAGAAAGTGCACTGGCCTGCTGAGAGCAAGAAGCCGTCCTTTTGAGAAGAAACGAGGAGCTCTAGAGACTACCTGGAGAAACTGAGTACCAGCAACAGTGAAGCACATGGTGAACGAAATCCTCCCCAAATATATCCCTCTGAACAATGGTTGTTGACCTTTGTCCATCGGGATCTCTGGCGCCGCCGGAGAAGCTGTTACGTTTCGAATTATTCTGAGCTTCGAGACAGTGGGTTTCAGATGGACATCCGCTTGTCTGTGCGAATTCCTTCCGGCTGATCCCACGGGCTCGCGGTGCTCTTACGTTTCAAATTCCTCTGTGCATCGAGACCGCGGCGTTGAGATGCCCCTTCCGCTGCCTGCGAAGTGTCATCACGGCCATCTACTTGGGCCACAGCAGCATGGTATCGTGCGTCGGCGGCGACGGCGGTGGTCTGCGTGATTCACGGCGGATGCGGCAGAAGCTGTTTACAACGAGCAACGACGCCTGTGTACTGTTGGGACTGGGAGTCCGAGCCAAAAAACGGTCGAGGCGACGGTAAGTCAAATGACTTTTATGTACATTATGTACAAGGGCTTTTACATTATACAAGGGCCAAGAGCACCACGGGCTAGCACAAAGAAGAAGGGCGGCCCCGGCGGTGAGCGGCGCAGCGGCGTGATGGCTCTTCTGCTGCCCGTTTGCTGCGCGGGTTCAGCGCGGCTCCTTTTTTAAAGCCGCCGGTGTCGGTTGCGGCAGCCAGCAGTTCAAATCCTCCAATCAGGTCACGGCACTGGCCACCGTTCAAATTAGACCTATGGTCGAGAGGCGGCGGCCGGCGAAGCGTCGTAGGAGTTCGCACCGACGGAGAGGAGGGGAGGAGGAAGGGTCCGTGCCCGGCGCCGGCGTGGCGGATGATTCACGCTGCAAGCTGCGACATGTCCGAGAGAGTCTGGGCCTGCTTTGAGCGACGGCGGGCGCGCAGCGCTGGTTTAGACAGGCCAGCCAGCGAAATGTAAGCGCCAACACAACAGCACCACCGCCGCCAGACAATGCGCCACGAAGACGAGCTACTTCCGCGAGGCTCGGATGCGGGGCGCGCTCGTACGCCAGGCTCCTCCAAGTTCTCGTCCGGTGTTCAGCCGCAGGTAGCTCCAGGCTCATTTCCGTGAACAGGTCCCGCTCATCAGGACAGGATCACTGCTCCGGAGCTTTGTCGCCCAGGTGACGGGATCAGCTTCGCTCGGTCTTTCGGAAGAGCTTGCTTCTCAGCATCGGTCGTTGATCTTTCTGCATGTTGCCAAGAACTGACCGACAACAGGCAACACCCAACACGAGCAAGTGCCCTCCGTCACCCGTTAAAACGCCAGGCTTAAAGGTCATAAAAACTCCGCTAGCAATAGTTCTGTCCCCTTTTCGCTCCCTCTTCAACAAGAGACACATGTGGGATACCAGAACTCTTAAAATAACAAACTCAAACAAAGTGTCAAACGCAAGCAACACAAGGAATGAAATGATTGTAAATTGGGTCCCTCGAGATAATTTGGGCAGGAAAACAATCGGCTGAGGCCGCGAATGAGGACATCAATTTTGCCCCGATTTACGAGCGAACTTTAACAACCGTTTCCGAAGTGACAAAATGTTAATAGCGAGGCGTTCGAAGGTAGTCTTGCTGAGAGCGCACGGCTTAGTGCGTCTGCGTTCGCGTTTAACTTGCCTTTCTTATAACGAACGACAAGATTGTGCTGCTGGAGTATCATACTCCACCTCAGGAACCGGCCGCTCTTAGATGACATATTATTTAACCAAGTTAGTGGGCAGTGGTCGGTTTCGACTACGAACTTGGAACCGGCGACGTAGCAGGCGAGCTTCTGAACGGCCCACACCAGGCAGGCGCATTCCTTTTCAGAAGTGCTGTACGCCTCTTCACGGCAAGTCAACTTACGGCTTTGGTACAAAACTGGCCTTTCATTGCCCTCAGCATCCTCTTGGCATAGCACAGCTCCCATGCCCCGATCACTGGCATCACACTGAATTATGAAGCCTTTTGAAAAGTCAGGCGCCATTAGAACTGGCTCCTCGCTTAAGGCTTGTTTCAGCATTTGTGAACGCGTTCTCTTTTTTTGGGTCCCATATCACCTTCACAGGTTCCGACTTTCGAAGCGCGTCTGTGAGAGGACTGGCAAGCGTCGAGGAATCTCTTACATAATGCTGGTAATATCCAGCTAAGCCTAAAAAGGCCCTTACTCGGTCTTAGTGGTTGGCCGGGGGTAGTTTACGACAGCGGCTACTTTGATTTCTGACGGTCTACGCCGGCCACGCCCCACCACATGCCCTAGGTAGGTCACTTCGACGAAACCTAGCTGGCATTTAGCAGATTTGACTATGAGGCCGGCATCTTTCAGCTTGCTCAGCACCACTCGTAAGTGATCTACATGTTCTTCCTATGTGCTAGAAAAGATGGCGACATCGTCCAGGTACGGGAGCGCGTACTCGGACAGACCATGGATCACGTGGTCCATTAGATTGGAGAAGCAATATGGCGCGTTTTTCAGTCCGAAGCTCAACATGACTGGGCCGAACGTTCCGAATGGGGAAACGAACGCGGCGTAGCGGCTGGCGCGCTCTGTAAGAGGGACTTGCCAATAGCCTCGCATGTGGTCTAGTGTGAATATGTAATTCGACCTTGACACTGTCTCCACCCTTTCCTCAAGGTTTGGTATTGGATAGGTCTGATCCCGGGTTATCGCGTTTAGTCGCCGGTAATCAATGCACGGTCTGGGATCTTTTCCCGGTACTTGCACTAGTATCAAGGGCGATGTGTAATCGCTCTCACCCGGTACTATGACTTCCAGGTCGCACATTCGCTTGGTCTCACCTGCCATGATTTCTTTCTGTACGGGAGAACAGCGATACGGCTTACTACGGATCGGTCTTCACACGTTAGCTCGATATCGTGCTCAATTAGCGTCGTCTTTCCGGGACGATCCGAAAACACTTTTTCAAACTCAGAGACAATCGCCCTCAATTCTTCCTTCTGGGCTTGACTTAGACGTGGTTCTAGGTTGACCTGTTCTAACAGTGCATCCGAACCGCATTCCTTCATGTCCGCAGAGGTCAGGATTTCTGCACCTTCCTCATCCGAACCATTCAAAATCACATTCACGACAGCGTGACGCTGAATGTACGGTTTCATCAGGTTTCTATGATAGATTTTGTTTGGCCTTCTACCTAGTTTAACTTCGTAGTTGGTATCAGAAAGTTTCGATACCACGTTCGCTGGCCCCTCCCAGTGGACCTCAAGCTTATTTTTCTTAGACGGTCGCAGTATCATTACTTGGCTGCCCACTTCGAAAGTGCGATTCTTTGCTGACTTGTCGTAGTACTCTTTTGACAATTCTTGCGCTGCCTTCATGTGGCTCTTGACAAGATCTTTCATTTTTCCAATCCTTTGAAGCAGGTTAAGGACGTACGTGACCACGTTTGGGTCTTCCTCCTCGCCTTCCCACGACTCTCACAGCATTTCGCAGCGGTGTTCTTAAGCTCCGGCCGTACACAAGCTCCGCAGGGCTGAAGCCTGTGCTCTCGTGGGGAGCGGATCGTAAAGCGAACATAGCTGCAGGCACGCAGGCTTCCCAATCGCGTTTGCGCTCAAAGCAAAGAGCTCGCAATATTCTTTTGAGCATCGAGTGGAATCGCTCTATTGGGTTGGACTGCGGGTGATGGATCGAGCTGTGTACGACCTTGATACCGCACCTTTCGAAAAAAGTAGAGGTTAGGCAGCTGGTAAAGACACTGCCATTGTCCCGCTGAATTTCCTAGGGAAATCCGACACGAGCGAAAATTGAGAGAAGGGCGTCCACGACCTGGAGACAATTGAGCTCCTTGAGAGGTATCGCTTCAGGAAACTTTGTCGCGACACTCAGAGCAGTCAGAATGTACCGACAACCGTTCTTGGACTCGGGCAGTGGCCCTACAATGTCAATTACCAACCGGCGGAAGGGTTCAGTTATGATTGGCACCAGTTTCATGGGCGCCTTCCACTTGTCGGTAGACTTGCCTACTCTCTGGCAAGTGTCGCAAGAGCGCACAAAGCCTTCAATGTCCTTCCAGCACTGAGGCCAGTAATACTCTCGGGCGAGCCTAGCTTTCGTCTTTTTCACGCCGAGGTTCCCTGCCCACGCATTTTCGCGCGTCAGGTTCAATAGCTGACGGCGATACTTTTGTGGGATCAAAAGCTGTTCGTACTTACGACCACGGGCGTCAGCGTAATTTCGGTACCACAAGCCGGATTTCTGAAGAAATGAAACATTCTTTTTCTTGGTTCCTCCTTTAGCTTTATCCAGCAAAGCTATTATCGAGCTATCTTCCTGCTGTTCCCGAACGAGCGTCGCTCTGTCAACCTGAGTTAGCTCGTGCCAACTGTCGGAAACTGGGCTCAATGTGGAATTCGCATCGCTCAGTGGTGTCGCCGTTACCTTCTCGCTGCCGCTACCGTTGAAACTGTTTTCAGTTTCGTTAGTAGCGAGTTCTCCGCTTCCCCGAGAGTCCTCGATCTGATGTTCTACCGACACCGTAGCTAGGCTACAATGCTCATCTGCTTCCCTAAGCGGTGTTTCCCTCTCCGGTGCAAGGTCAAGTTTCTGCGAAAGCTTCCGTGCTTGGGATCGCGTAGGGGCCATGTATGCCACGCCGGCAAAGAACGATTTGCCTTTATCCCTCAGAAGCTGCTCTGAGCTGTTCGAAAAGAGGTAAGTAAAATGCTGAGGGAGGGCTGCAGACACGGCCGCCTTGGTGTTAAGCTGACCAAAAGGACCCTCAATGATCACTGTAGCGATCGTTAAGCAAGCACATTGCTCCTCGGCAACTTGCCTTATCCACGCGCATTCTCCTGCAAAGTCATTCGGAGAAACTAAAGACGGGTGGACAACGTCCATAGTTGCCGCCGAGTCACGAAGGGCTTTGCACCTCTTACCGTTCACACTAATCTCCTGCATATATGGTTCTAACAACCGCATATTCTTGTCTGTCTCCCGAATCGTTGCAAAAGCAACCTTTTGTTTACAGTTTGCCGCGATATGCCCTTCTTTTTCGCAGTGGTAGCATGTCAAAGGCCTCCGTGACTCAAACGCACGTGCGGCATCAGCGCGCTGCTTAGGAGCATCCTCAGATTTCCTTAACTCCTTTTGTTCTTCGCCTACTGCCTCCTTTAGAGCAGACGCATCTTTTCGAAAATTGCGACGCGCGAATGGTTTCCTTCCATCAGGCTTCCTTAGAGAAGCATCCTTTGTTTCCGCCTTTTCGATGCATAATGCCCTGCTGTGCAAGTTTCGGCGAGTGTAGTACTCCTCAGCCAGCTCTGCTGCCTTGTTGAGTTTAACCTCAGTAAGCCTATCCTGCAGCGAGAGCCTCACATCGTCCTGGATACAGCGGTAGAATTGCTCTAGCGCAATACACTCTACCACCTTATCACGATCGTCATAAACTTCCTCGCCCTTGAGCCATTCAACTAGGTCGGCTTTCAGCTTAAACGCGAAGTCGATATGCGACTCACTGCCTTTTTTCGCGTACCGGAACCTTTGCCGAAATGCCTCAGGTGACAGCTTATATTTCCTCAACAGGACCTCTTTGACCTCTTCGTAGCTCTCGAAGGCCTCCTTCGACAAACACGTTATCACGTCAGATGCTTCCCCGGGAAGCAGAGCTATCCAATTCTGTGGCCACAGTTGTCGCTCAATGACATTCCTCTCGCAGACGTGCTCAAATTTCACGAGATACTTTGCCATGTCCTCGCCGATTACGAACGGCGGCAGTTGGTCTCGGATTCTATGGCCGTTAGCCTGCACTGTCATTGCAGCTACGCTAGGCGCCGGCGAGCTGTGCCGCAGCTCCAACTCTCTTAATTTTCTAATCTCTCGGCGTTCCTGTCGCTCTGCCTCTTCCCGCTTGAGGCGTTCTTGTCGCTCTCACTCTTCCCGTTGAAGGCGTTCTTGTCGCTCTCGCTCTTACCGCTGAAGGCGTTCTTGTCGCTCTCGCTCTGCGTCTTCGCGCTCACGCTGCTTCTGTTTTTCTGCCTCTTCGAGCTCAAAGCGCATTTGGCCTCCTCGCGCTCACGGTGTTCTTTGATCTCATCCAAGGCCTCATTGGCTTCCTCAGCCGTTACGCCCTCCTTCCGCATGATCTCGAGAATCGCATGCTTTTGTTTCGCACGACCTACGATAAGGCCTAGCTCTTCACAAATTTCGACGAGTTCCTTCACTTTAAGGTTCTCCATCACGCACAATAGTCTCTTGCAGCTTGCCCTTTTAGAATTCCCTTGCGGTTCACTACTATAGCGCTACTAGCATGACACGCGCAAGTAATTCTTTCCAAAAACGCCTCGTTAACTCCCTCTGCACCAGCTTTCGTTTCAAAGCGCTCCGACTTGGCTCGAAACAGCAAAGCTCTCTACTTTGCTACACACACAGCCCTACTCTAGACTACAATCACGTGTGCTAGAGCAGTCTGGCGGATTGAGGGGAAAACATCGAGTACTCACCGCGCCGAGGTAGCTGACGCCGGTCGATCCCGCCGCTGCCATCCACTGTTGGGACTGGGAGTCCGAGCCAAGAAACGGTCGAGGCGACGGTGAGTCAAATGACTTTTATGTACAGTATGTACAAGGGCTTTTACATGATACAGGGGCCAAGAGCCCCACGGGCTAGCACAAAGAAGAAGGGCAGCCCCGGCAGTGAGCGGCGCTCCGGCGTGATGGCTCTTCTGCTGCCCGTCTGCTGCGCGGGTTCAGCGCGGCTCCGCTTTTAAAGCCGCCGGTGTTGGTTGCGGCAGCCAGCAGTTCAAATCCTCCAATCAGGTCACGGCACTGGCCACCGTTCAAATTAGACCAATGGTCGAGAGGCGACAGCCGGCGAAGCGTCGTAGGAGTTCGCACCGACGGAGAGGAGGGGAGGAGGAAGGGTCCGTGCCCGGGGCCGGCATGGCGGATGATTCACGTTGGAAGCCGCGACATGTCCGAGAGAGTCTGGGCCTGCTTTGAGCGACGGCGGGCGCGCAGCGCTGGTTTAGACAGGCCAGCCAGCGAAATGTAGGCGCCAGCACAACAGTACTCGCGCTTCTGAAGAGACTTCTCCTCTTGCCTTGTGCGGAACCCTAGGCGCGAGGGAAGCTTCGGCAGTCCATCACGGTGGAGGCGGCAGAGGTTGTTTACAGCGAGCAACGACGCCTGTATACTCGCGCTTGTGAAGAGACTACTCCTCTTGCCTTGTGCAGAACCCAAGCGCGAGTGAAGCTTCGGCATTCCGTCCACACGGAGAGCTGTGCAGTTCAGGTGTCTGGCCTTGGCCCCCACTTGGATCTCCTTCCGTGGTTGTCATCACTGCTGCAAGAACGGCCGGGACAACATTTTGCCGCATGTGGCGAGAGTGTGTCGGGGACGTCCTGGTGGGCGGTTCCCGAAGACTGTACACGTGACCTAAACTACAATGATTGGACGCTTTTAATCGAGCTAAATTTCCCAACCAGGGACCTAGGGACAAGGGACCCCTTTAAAAGTAGCAGCAGTGCTCATTTTCAGTACCGAATTCTCCTTGATCACCATGTAAATATATCTCTACTAAGTTTCTCTCTTCCTCAACCCATCTCTTCATCGGTGTCAACCCCGATGGCCGAGTGCCTGCAGCCCGACTTCTGACTTGGTTTTTCGCTACCCGTTGAGTCCGCTACCGGAGCAGACACAACGCAACACCCTTCACAGCCTGAGTCGCTTTGAGACTTTAAACCCCCATAAAGCAAAACAACCTGTCCATTCAACCGTCTGCCTGTCCGTCTGTGCATGCAAGTTGGAAAAGCTTGCGCAAAAGGCACCGCGATCCAGTTTTACAAAAAACACAAATTTCTGGAGATGACATAAGAAAAGCGATCAGTTTTTAATGCAGGGGCATTATATGGATATGTCACGGTAGCAAAAAGTTTTACGCGAAACGTGTGCGCAAATTTTATTCACTCGATTACGTCGTTCTCAGGAGCTAAATGTGCGAAAGTGTGAATATGAAAGTGTGCGTTAAAATGTTGCCATCGGAAAAAATTTGTTGTGAACAGTAATTAATTTAACGCGAAAAAAGAAAAATATACTTAGACGTCAAAATAGTTACAATACATGGGCGTCAGAACAGACATAGACGTTGATATAGTATGTGGACGTCAGAACAGTGACGGACGTTGATATAGCATTGTAATGAAAGAAAACGAAGTAAATGAGTGAGAAAAGGTGACAAAAATAAAGAATTGGTTAATTAGTAAAGAAACAAAAATGCTTTCGCATTTCTCCAACGTGCGTCCCCGCACTAATCTTCAGGTTTTGTTTTCAACACTTATAAAAGACACGCTTGACAATCAGAACTCGTGGTCGGAAAAAGTGTTTCATGCCCCTTGAGTAAGAAGAGTGCTTGCCGGGTTAAAATTCATTTTCTCGTTTATCACCAGCAGTTTAATTGCAGCTCTGATTATTGCCCGCTTCCACGGTTAATCAGACGTACTACGTGCATTCATTACCACGGCGTACGGCCATACTTCGTTCTCTGAATATCTTTCAGTTATTCTTTGCCCGCACTATCGTTCAGCGGAACAGATTACCATCTCCAGTCTTTACCGCACGTGATGCTGCCGATTTCGAAGAACGCATGTTTCCTCTGATCTGAGTTCAGGTTATTTTTCTCTATTTTGCTGGCATGTTCGAAATTCTTCAAATCTGTACCACAAAGCTGTTTATTGGCTGGGGCAAAAACGTCTTTGTAGGAGAGGAATAGTGAGTGCAGGATATGCAGTCCAAAAAGTTTCGACAATTTCTCTACCAAGATACTGCAAAGCATTGCCAATAGTTGACAGGTCGAAAGCTTCTGGAACCTAGTGTTTGCCCTCCTAAGAGAACATGGTATGTTCAACTTGTATGTTTCTTATCATATGCATTTTCATAAAATAGTCTTAGCCCCCAAAGGACCACTATGTACATGGCAGTCCAAGTCTGTTTCATTCGTTGACTAAGGCTCAAGTGTCATGTGACTCAGCGTCACCGGTGCGAGGCTGGACTGTCGTTACATGCCGCTTAGCTTAGCAATGCGTGTTCTGCTTACCAAAGAGACGACTTAGCCCGCCTTTCAAATGCACTGTATTTTAAAGCATTTATTTCAAAATGATTGACTGGCCGAAATGCCCAAATAAATGTCTTTCAAGACTTTCCAAAAGGCAGAGACGGTCTTTCCCTGCCGAGCCAAGAATGACTTGCTATTTTTGCCACGAAGGCTTCACCTTTTAATCCCGCAAGCCAACACTACCACTAAGTGCCCGGAATTCGTCGTCTTACGCACGGCAATAGCTCTGGTACTGCCCGGACTTTGACGGTGCCGGGGGCAGAGCACTAATCTCTAGGCAGGCACCGCTAGGAACAATGTTAGAGCGGCGAGATCGGACTTCGGACATCGCGCTTCCGGGCGCATTCTGGTCATGTTGGGCTTTCCTGAATTATTTACAGGAACAGAAAAGACCTGGCCGTATATTTAATTTTTTAAGTGACATAGGACCTACCCGGCCTCGAGGATGAAGAGGACGCCGGTACCCTTCAACCACCTCCAGTGGTGCAGCAACTGCCGATCAATGGTTCTGCTTGAAAAAGCCTACGTTAAAGGAACCTTGCGCTACTGTCTACCAGTGCTTCAGAGATTATCTCCGACAAGCAAGAAGATTCTAGAGGCCGTGAGGAACAACTGCCTGCGCATATGCCTTGGCTTTCCAAAGCGTTCCTCTGCATCAAGAACAGTAGCGGAAGCAGGCTGCCTCCCGCTAGATGTGATTGCCACCCAGGAAACTATGCGTACACATCTACACAATGTTCTCCAAGAGAAGAAGCACTTCCTACACCACGTCCACCTAGCCCACTCTAACTCTGGCTTTGGCCAAGCTGTGCAGCTCCTGCCCCTCCCCTCTATTAATAAGTCACGGAAACTACTGCTTCCTACCTTTCTTCCCTGGCCCCTGTCGCATCTAAAGATGGAGCAGATTGTTCCAGGCGTGAATGCAAAGAGCCGCATGCCACAGGCAGCGCTTCTGCAAGCTTCTCTTGCGTACTTAACCGAGGAATATGTGCAGCATACCCCCATCTTCACCGACGGTTCAACTACGCAAGCAACGTCTTCCTTAGGCATTTATGTGCCCTCAACAAGCCATGTTCTTTCTTACTGGCTGCAGCGGAAGACATCATCTACGACAGCTCAGCTTCACGGCATTAAAGAAGATGTTTCCTATGTCCTGCAGCAAACTCCCGGCAGCTGGGTTACCTTTACCGACACCAAAGCATCTCTAGAGATCCTGTCCAACGTGATGAAGAAAACCAATCATCAGCCCGTTTCCCTTGTGCATCATCCATCTACATCATTTGGCTATTGCCGCAGGCCACTGCATACCATTTCAGTGAATACCAGTACACTGTGGCATTCTGGACAACGGAAAAGCAGATGAAGTGGGCTGTTCAGGCCGCCAACATCATAGATACATTCGGACTTCACGAAATCTGATGCAACTGAAAAGGCTAAAAGATTTGCTCGCGAAGAAATGTGTCGGCTCTGGCGCTTGACGACATATCACTACGAGTTTCTTTACTCCATCGACCCACATCTCGCATCAAGCCTTCCAACCAGAATTCCTCGCCATCTGGAAACACTTTATCACCGGCTTGGCGTCAACGCAGCATCTACAAATGCCCTGCGATACCGTTTCGCACAAATGAACAGTCCGCTTTGTGACAACTGACGCTCGATCGGAACTGAGGAGCATATCCTGCTTAAGTGTCCTGCATATGCTGACGAGCGTGCGTTCGCGCTATGAACATTGCATAGAGGAGCTCTATCGAGTGCCTCTAACAATGAACAGTGTTTTAGGTCCCTTAGCCTGCCGTAGGCAACAAAGACATGCTATGAACGTTTTGTTTGTATATGTAAATGACATTGCGCATCTAGAAAAGCTCTAATTTCAGCGTTCGTGTTACCGTCACTGATTCATCACGCAGTCAACTTTGTTAGCCCATTTTTCGGACCATGTACTTCATCATTAAATGCACCGCATTTAATGGCCGCATTTCATCTTCTCCTCTTTTTATTTCTTTTACCTTTTCTGCGCTGCTCTCCTTCAGTCTTTGTCTCCCAAATTTCCTTTCTCCTGCAGAGTAGCAAGCCAGTGATTTTTAAACGCCGGCTAAATTATCTGGTTTTCATTAAAGGGTTTCTCTCTCTCTTTGTAGTTCTCCTGCTTTCTGCCGCAAGGCTTAAATCTATTAGTGCGAATGCCCTCTTACGCTCACCACTACCGACCAAGAATCTTGACACCTTTCATGTGTATGCAAATAAAAAGAAATTAAATAAATATCCACGACCGGGAGTCGAACCAGCGGCGCGAACAGATCAGCTTTAAAGGCCGCTGCACGAGAGCACAGGGCTGTCGGCGCGTTTTTTTAACACGGTATTTATTACAATGATGCGATGCTTTATGTAGATGAGCTATCTACAGACATTAAGAAAGACATTAAGGAAACAGTGGCACATCAACTCACATAAGCAACGAAGCACGAGAAAAGAGTCAATTCGGAGCACATAGCTAATACGTTATAACACGACACATCTTAGCAACAAAGAACTAGAAAAAAGGCAATGAACAACGCAGTACTAAGAGTGAATGCTACTCCAGTTGAAACCCGCAGCCGGTCACACTTCAGGCTAAACTGCAAGACATGCTCGCACTGTGAATTTCACATCGTCGTCTTCCATCTGTGGAGCGAACAGATCAGATCACCTTAACCTCGATCAGACCTTAACTGCTCTCGAATATCGTCGGTAGACCTGCACACGACCCAGAAAATCAAAAAAACATGAGCGAACCAAGCCGAACACATGCTTTTGCACGTCTACTCAGATTAACTACGTTAAAGCTCTATCAGTTTTTCAGCACAAAAATAAAGACGACAGTTTTTAGTCTATACTTGAAATAAAGGAAAATTCGTCATGCGAAGAGCAGAAACGGGAGATAAACGGCGCTATCTGATTTTATTCATAAACTTATTATTCATCGGTCTTTCCTTTGGCATTCACGTGAACTTGGACGCGTCCTCGCGGCCGCTCCTAAGAGATGCTGACAACTGCGAACAGGCGGCAGAGCAAACGGAGCATAGATAGAGATCTTAACGCTGCCGCGGTGAGGTTGTTGGCCTGTCTGTCTGCCGCCAGCGTCATCACAAAATACGCACATTCGCCGGGTGCTGGCGCACCGCCAACTGCACGCGTTGTTGTACTCTTCGTACTGGCTGAGATTAATTGATTGCAGATAGCAGCAGAATGCATTTTCTAAGTGTAAGGAGGCTCATCGCGAGCCGATAGAAACGAAACGTGCTGGAGTGCTCTCATTTGCCCAACGGAAGCTGAGATGCGCCCCGCCGCGGTGGCTCAGTGGTTACGGCGCTCGGCTGCTGACCCGAAAGACGCGGGTTCGATCCCGTCTGCGGTGGCTGAATTTCGATGAAGGCGAAATTCTAGAGGCCCGTGTACTGTGCGATGTCAGTGCACGTTAAAGAACCCCAAGTGGTCGAAATTTCCGGAGGCCTTCACTACGGCGTCTCTCATAGCCTGAGTCGCTTTGGGACGTCAAAGCCCAATAAACCAATAAACCAAGCTGAGATGCATTGTGCATGCATGCAGAGCGCACATTCATGATGCAGTTAAGCATAAACACAGAGTTAGTTTCAGTTTGTACAAAGAAATCTATGAATGCAGTTAGAGCAGCGGTGGTGGTAGTGGTGAAAACATTTATTGGATCGGCCCGTAAGGGACTGATCCTTACAAGCACTAGATGGAGGTCCCTAGTTTGGGACCCCAGTGGCGGTGGCCGCCGCCTGGGCGCGCCCGACTAAGGCTTGTTGGGCCTGTAAGTCGTGGCAGCCGAGCAGGGTCGCCTCCCATATCTCCCGAGTTGGATTGGGGATGGGGGAATAGCCGGGTTGGAGGGGCACAAGCCCATACCATGTGATAGGTGTCCGAAGACACCGCACTACAGTGCGGGCAGCTGCCGCTAAAGCAGGGGTCAAAATGTTTAAGCGCTGCCGGGCACAGCAATGTATCCGTAAGAAGGCAGAGAAGGAGCCGCTCATCTGCCTTCTTCAGGCCTTTACATGGGCTAGGGTAAAGGCGATGACAATTTTGATAATAGGAATTGTAATATCTTTGAATGTATAGACCGGATTAAAATCTGGTTCGTGATCAGGTGGGGAGGAGAAAACAGTCCGGTGAGAGAGCGCGCGGGCGGCTGCGTCTTCTGCCTCGTTTCATGCCAACCCCTGACGAGCAGGGGCCCATATAAGGTAACGGTGTGCGAGATCCATATCTTGTATGCAATTTTGGTAGATTCGATAGGCTAGAAAGGAAGTGCAACCTTGTTCGGCGTTCCGACAGGCCCCTCGCCAGTCGGTGATTATATATTTTGAATCGGAATGTGAGGCCGCGAGAGCAATCGCGGCCTATTTGCTTGTGTTGGAATGCAGGCTCTGAAGGTGAGGCCGTTAACTATGTTGCTGTTGCGAACCACCGCGACCGTGTACCATCCCCCGTGGTGAGGACCGGAGGCGTCCACGTAGTATACACCTGTTTTGTTGCCATAATGTCGGGCTAGCGCTTCCGCTCGTGCCAGGCGCCGACCATTATGGTCTTCATGTGACATGTTGGCTGGAAGAGGGCGCGTCTCCACAGTTCTGGGATGTGAAACCTCTCTTCCATGAGAGTGGTGTGTTAGATAGGGAGTCGAGCAAGAAGGTGGCGACCAGACTCCGTTAGCGACAAGCGCGTGTACTCGTTTGTAAGGTGCGTCTCCCGAGCTCCCGGAATGTATTCACCACCCCAGGGGGCATGAGAGCAGCGGAGCGTGCTACGTTTACTAATTCTTTCTTCCGTTCGCAGTGGTATGCGCCTTCTTATGCTTCAGGCGACACAAAAGATTACTAGATTGGCAGACATCTGATGAGACAATTTTGCAAAAGCAGTAAAATGCTGAGACGATTGTGCTTTGCGATTAGTGGTTTTGCTTGTTTTAATCCTGTGTATATTCAGCAGCTCTATTGTTAAACTCACGTTAATTTTTTTCGGCTTAGCGTGGCTTGTGTATTGGCTTTTGTTGGCTGCTTGTTGGCTTGCGAGTTCGTGATGACCCGCCTCGTCTCGCGGGTTGACGCGGGTATGGTGGGTAGAATGACGGGGGGCACCGCCATCAAGAAGGGGGCGTGGAGAAGTGGCTCGTAAGTGCTGCCTCTGGTGGGCGTCTTTCGATTCGATTTCGCTGTGGCTTTTGGTGGATAGCGCTTCTGAAGAGTGGAGGTGGGCGGGGATGGGTTGGGCAGGTCAATGAAGGGTGTCAGTCGATAAGTGGGCATTTCTTGTAGACAGGGAGGGCGTTGGGGAGGTGGCTGGGGGGTAGTGGGGATGGTAGCCGAAGGGCTGTGGACACTTCACGCTTTGGCTACAGACTGAGGGAGAGACAGACGATGTCATTTCTGCATGGTGAGACTGGTAGTGTATGCTTGTGGAGCAAAAAACAATTGCCGACGATTACGTTACCTCCTAATGCTAAATTCGAGCGCAGCTCATCAGATGTTTCAGCTTTTCGATAGATTGAGGCAAAGAATTTGAGCAAGACTTGCATGTACAATTACAGACAACTTGTTATTTTTCACACATGTTCCTTCTTCAAGAAACACTCCACTAACAGTTCTTGATCGTCATGAAAGAAGCTCTGTGGACCGAGAAATAGATGGATATATGCTCGACCTGCTGCGCCAATGCCTGGTTCTCAAAGACGAGGACCGCGCAAGTATTAAGGCGGAAGCCTTTAACGCCTCATCGTTGTAAGCAGGAGCTGTCGACAGAAGTGTCACGCTTTTCAATTGGTCGAAACGGTCGTGTTGTCACAGAGCGCGAATTTCAAAAGGGGCCAATTGTACTTTGGCTACTAACCATGCAACCAATTAAAGGGATCGTATAGTGATGCTCCAATTAAGTTCGACTGAGTTTAGTTAATTGCTTACTTAACCAGTTAGTCTAATTAACCTTTCTAGTCAGACCAGATAAATAAATAATACCGAGTAAGAATTTTGCCGAGCTTGGGAATCGAACCCCGGTCTCCGGAGTGCGAGTCGAGCACGCTACCACTCCGCCATGCCAGCTCGATGGATTGGAATGAACAAAGGTGTGTCTAGTGAATACGGTGTCTTCGTTCACTCCCATCTTCCTCCCTTCCCGTTACGGCGAGGTTTAGGTGTCCACCGAGTTATGAGAGACAGATACATTTCCTTTCCTCAAAAACCAATTTACCGACGAGCAACGCGTATTTGTCCGCGTTTCAGATTGGTCCAAATTGTCGTGACATCACCACGCGCGAACTTTGACGGGTGTTCACCGAAATATGTGACACAGTTACTGCGCAACTTCCTCAAATACAATTTTCGACTAGTGTCGACTGAGATATGTGAGACAGTTAATGCGTAATTTCCTTTCCTCAAATACAATTTCCATTTTCTTCATTACGGCCCCTCTTTCTTCTTTCACTCACCCTTCCTCCCTTCCTGTACGGTGCGGCTCAGGTGTCCACCGAGATGACAGAGAATTACAGCCCCATTTCCTTTCCTCAAAAAGCGTTGCGTTCAAAGGGCAACGCATCGCGCCGAACGGGTGGTGGCGTTCCTTGGACTCCATGGCAGCACTACAACACGCTGTCGCGTTCCACTCCTAAAGGCGAAGCTTAAGCGTCATTAATTGTCAGTTAATTAATGCACCAACAGAATGTGAAGTGAACAATCGCGTAGCAGAATGCAGCACTCAGGCTTTCGCCTTTCACAACTTTAGCCGCTAAAGTTCCTCGTATTTTTTTTTCACGAGGTTGTCACAGATGTGGGAGCCATTACGAGCGAGAGGAACGGGATTTTCTCCCGCATAAGTGGTAAGCAATTCCTGCTTGTCTTTATATCTACATTAAAGTCCCCACGCACTCTGCCACCCTGACAGGTGGCAGCATTTCTGGCACTACGTTGTCAATGCCAAAACATGTAGCGCACATCTGTCACTACCACCACGTAGCTTAAAGCACGATTAAGGTGTCCACGGTTCCAAGAGGGCAGTTATGCGCCTTCCCTCTGGTTCAGGTGTCCACCTAGATGTGTGATACAGATACTGCGTATTTACTTTTACAAACTAATTTACAAATTTTACCCTCTACTTTCCAAACCCCCGCTGTACTGGTTTCACAGCTGTGGGAGGCAGATACTGCGCATTTCCTTTCCTCCAAAAAATACTGAACACACATTGGAAATTCTAAAGTGTGCTTGGCGAAAGCCTTGTGGTCAAACCGCAGCCGCTTCCCGCAACCGCTTGGCGCGGAATCACTGGGCCGCTTTGGAGCCATGCGTCTCACTCACTCGACTGCAACCAGGCGTCTGACGAAGGAGCGGCGGTGTAGCTGCCACCGGCGACGCGCGCGGGTTCATTCTACCGCTACTCTGTGACGTCACGGTTGCAATGCACAATACACAGCTGCCCTGCACCCCCCACTGGCGCGCTGGTTGCTAAGGAGGGATGCAGTCGCCAATGCTACCTGCACTGAGGCCTGGCTGGCGCCGGCCAATGAACCAAGCTGATGGGCTAATGCGGCAAACATCTTGGTTACCTGCCCTATTACGGCCGCCGCGTCAGGAATTTGCGCAGGCTCTGCCGCGTTCCTTGCCTCACTTGCCTCCGTGCCAAGGCCGCGGCTGAGATATCCTTTTTGGGAGGCATATTTTTCTATGACTGACGGGGAAAAGACGACGCTCTACCCTACGCACGACTGTTTCAAGAAAGCTCGCGTCAGCTGTCCGGTCGCACCGGCTAACGGCTCACGGCAACCAAACGGGCAAAGGCATTCATATGCAAAAAAAAAAAATCTAGCCACAAACGCATTAAATATACAACAGAAAACGCCTGAAAACTACAGAAAGCACTCAAAACCTCTAACAAAATTTAAAACGCTATACACGTCACTACCCCGAGAACATTCCGCCTCGACTTACATATTCCCTAACCATAGTTGTCCGGTGTGGTCCCAAACAAAGAGATGCTGCCACGAGTCTGGCTGCACGTTCCAAAATCACCAGAGAAATCGTCCACATCAGTGCTAGTTAAAGCCGTTATTTGTGGGAGATTCCTCTGCGCGAGGACGCACAGGCAGCGACTCGTGCCAGGTCTTTGGAATAGTCTTTTATCTCACAGGGTGTCGCGGCAGGGGGGGCTCAGGTGTCGTCGTGGCAGTGGGTCAGGGGGTCTATGCGGCAGGAATCAAGAGGCCACTTCGGTGATCGGTCACCCCTTAAATAGCCTCTACCACGTAGCCTGGTTCCCCTTGCCCCACTCGGGAGAGGAAGATTGGTCGAGGGTATCCGCGGTGAGCGGCGCGGGATTTGAGTGAGCCCGCGAGCGGGTCCTGCAATGTTCAAGTGCACTACACGGTGTTCGGAACCGGACCTTCAAGTATTTTTTTCAAGAGCGTTAGCTCGTACTCATCACGTTTCGAGATTTCGTGGGGTCTGCTACCACCCTGTGATGAGAGCGCCATCTGTTGCAGCAACTAGAAAAGAGCCCATCTCGCATTGAGATTTGTAGCTTCATCTACAATAGCATGTAGAAACAACCACCTGCCGTGTGCCAGTGATGACGTCACGGTCCAATATGGTGCATAGAGGTGGAGCTATGTAAGTATGACATCAGGGGACGAACTTCCGGCATAGTTTCGGTTTCTAGAATCCAAGATGGCGACCATGAACATGATTCCCGATCTCTGCCAAGCATTTCCAAACGTCTTGTCGGAATACTTGCAGAGCCAAAGTGTATGCCGCACCGGCCGCGAGTTCCTGGTTAAATAAAAGATCCCCATCACCAGCGGATACTTCTATCTACCCATGCCACCCGACTTACCGCTATTGAGCGATGTGGCCGAAAGGCTCTTGTCGCCGCCGATTACTTTCGTCCAAATCAGGCGCCTGATGAATTGGCAGAACGGCCAATGTGGAATCAAGGGGCCTATTGTCAACATTCCCGTGGATACCGACGAAATGCTGATTCTCTTGCAAAGGGATTTGGAAGCAGACAGGGCCATTTTCGTAAACATCAAATTGCGGAAATGCTCTAAAAGAACGTACTTGACAAACCACGTCAGCAAGACTGTCCTGGATTCTTGGGCACGCGTACTCATAGAGTCTCCGTTGTGCAAACATTACAACATTAGGACTGATTCTGCCGTGATAGACCGCATTTGTCTGTCGGCATTCGAAAACAAGACCGATGCGTTTCGCAAGTTGGTGGAGGGATGCCCCAACAAACTTGATCTCGAAGACCTGGTGACCGCCAGCATCGCCATGTCTTTGGACCAGCATACCATGGTCTATGACGATAACATAACTTTGACCATGGCTCCTGGCGAAGGCAGACGTCCGGTGAGTATTCTCTACGATACTCACGCGGAAGAACTTTCGTTCCCTTAAATCTACCTCGGTCATCCACGCGAGTTAAACCCATAGGCCCATCCGAGCCTCTTCACGATAGCCTCGAGTGAAATCCGCCATCAACGGTTTTAGAGAGGGCTGGTAAACAAACTTGAGAAAACACACTACTAACCATTAAAACACACAAAATAAAACACTCAAGCAATCCTAGGAGAACAATTTAAATGCCTTAGCTTTTTTTGTTGCTGCTGATTGTAGATAATGCCCATATATTCAGTATATGACAATCTGTATTTCTCATTCATATATCGGTGGGAATCATCACTCAACTCATGGCGCAGCGCTGCAGCGGTTAAGCGATGCGCCGTTACCCATGCAGATGTCCGTTTCAAACATAGCCGCCGATGGGGCTTGTGGAGCAACGTCTTCCTACCAATGACTAATTTAACCTGCCGACCAGAATGTGATAAAAACTGCCCATCATGGCAGGTGGTAGTTAATGATTGGTTACAATGGGTTGCTCGACAAGAGCAACATGGGTCTAAAGTTTATTACATCTGAGACGGCCACGTGTGACGGCGATCGACATTGCCGCTTGCACAGTCCTTTCTAATGCTACACCCATTAATCGTCATTATCAACCTCGCATTGCAGGGCAAATGCCTCTCCTATATCTCGGCAATTAACCGTGTCCTTTGCCAGCTGTGGCCATCCTATCCGAGCAAAGTTCTTAATCTCATCCACCAACCTAATTTTCTGCTGCCCCGTGCCACGTTTCCTTTCGCTTGGAATAACCTTTCTTCAATGTCATCACTCCTGCCCTACGTCTACGTGCGTGCGTCCGTGTGCAGCACATTTTGCACCGACAGCTGTTAAGCGTCCGTTTCTGGGTTTTGCGTCGTAGTAGTGACGTGTTGTAGTAGTATGTCATTGTCGTCGGCGAAACCGGTGGGTGCGTTTGCCATGGGAATCCCTCGGAGGGTGGTTACTGTGGAAAGAGGAGCCTGTTGCGAGGGCAGAGGAATCGCCAATGGGAGGGGTTACCGCAAAAGGAGGAGAGTGTGGCGGGAGCGTAAGAAGGGGCAACAGGTGGGCGCTTGCCACGGGAAACACACGTAGGGTATAGTTACCATGGAAAGAGGGGAATATTTAGCGTAGAAGGAGTGCATGGCAGGAGCGAAAGAAGGCTGTTGCGAGGTACGGGCTGCGGACTAGGTGAAGGCACTGGTGAAGGAATTGGGTCTTTATTCACAGAATTCGACCCAAAAGAAAAAAGGACCCCAGGCCCTTGGAAGGTACAGGCTGGCTCCCCGAGCAGCTGCTCTCTTCCAAGGACCTGGGGTCCTTTTTTCTTTTGGGTCGAATTCTGTGAATAAAGACCCAATTCCTTCACCAGTGCCTTCACCGAGTCCGCAGCCCGTACCTCGCAACAAACTGGTTGGCAGCGGCGGGATAAGGACAAGGCTGGTGGACAGCTGCTGACGAGAAAGCGCCTTCGAGGATCTGGGATCAACGGAGTTCCGCTACGTGGCTCAGGGAGTCACCTTCGTCGCAGCGCAGGATGAAGGCCAGGCGTGAAGAAAGCCGCTCAAAGGAAACCTCGACAATCTGGGATCGCCGGACTTGCTGCATGGTGTAGCTTCTTTGGCGGCGGGATAAGGACAAGGCTGGTGGACAACTGCTAACGACAGAGCGTCTTCGAGAATCCGGGATCTACGGAGCTCCGCTACGTGGCCCAGGGAGTCACCTTCGTCACAGTGCAGCGTGAAGGCCAGGCGTGGATACAACCGCAAAAAGGCAACATCGACGATCTGGGATCGACGGACTTGGCAGTTCCTGTCTTCGGAAGACACGGTGGCCATCGAGGGCTCCTGGTTGGGTGAGTGCCGAAGCGACTACGTATTGCCAGAGGATTTAGAACTGGGTTCTATCTGAGCAATCGACTGCATTTATTCACCACAGGGTGTGTGATTAGTTTGCAGATTTTGTAGTCGGCTCTCGCCAACCATGGATTTAAAGAAATTGACTAAAGACGAATTGCTGCTTTTGCCAGCTGAACTTGGTTTAGAAGTAAACCAACGTACGCGGAAGCCAGAGATTCGCCATAAAATTGAAGAGGAGGAGTTTGAAGAGGACGAGATAACGGAGGCTTGGGACAAGATATGCCGAGTGCAGAAGGAAAATGAACGGAAAAGAATAGAAGAGCAACGGGTAGCGGCAGAGCAACAGAAGCGGGAAATAGAGGAACAGGAACGGGAGTTGAAAATATTGCAGCTTGAAGTTGAGATGTTACGAGAAGCAGTAAAGAATGAAGGATGCGTAACTTCGGCAAAAGTGGAGAAGGAGAAGGCTGACGAGCGAGAAAGGCAGAAAGAGAAAGAAAAGAAACAGGCGGAGTTGGAAGCGGAGAGAGAGAACAAAAAGATTGAGCTCGAAATCGAGAAGGCAAGGCTCGAACGCGCAAGGTTAGAACGGGGTGAAAGTGCCGTCACACCTCAGGGAGGTAATGTTAAGATGACGAACTTGCTTCAGCCGTTCAAAGTAGGCGATGACATTGCTCTCTACCTCGTCAATTTCGAAAGGATGTGCGAGAGACAGTCAATTAGCCGCGACATATGGCCAGAAAAGTTGATGGCGTTGCTCCCGGGAGAAGCTTCACAGGTTGTGGCTCGCTTGAGTTCTAGTGAAGCGGTTAACTATGATCTGGTGAAATCAAGCCTGCTCGCGAAGTACATGATCTCAACAGAAGAGTTCAGGAGGAGATTTCGGACATCCAGAAAAAAGCAGAATGAAAGTTTTCTGGAATTTGCGTGCACTTTAAACGACAGCCTGCCGCAGTGGGTAAAAGGCTCAAAGGCAGGGGACGGTTTCAAAAAGCTTAAAGGAAAGAAACGCCAGACCGCGGCCGAGTGGAATAAGCGTGACGCCACGAGAAAGAAGTTTGTTCGGGCGTCCAAGCGGCACGGGTGTGAAAAGAAGTAGATGTGCCTCAATCTATAAGTACCGAAAGGGAAACGGAGGGTAGCCTTGAGAAGTGTGCACAAAACAGTGCAGAACGGTCCCACCGCAGGGTGGATGGCAAAGATGAGCTAGGCGAGCTCAAAGGCAGTCAAGCAGACGCGCAAACGCAAAAGGACAACTCAGAGGTACGAGTCGCATAACCCAGAGGCTGTGAAACGTCCGCCGGTCATTTGCGTGGAGTTAGTGCGTAGCTGCAACGCCAGCGATATAGTTACTCGTCAACCCGGAGAGAAGTGTACCCTTCGTGAGTATGGGACGATCACCCGGAAAAGAGGACTTCGAAAGCTACCACAGCAAGTTTGTGGCGCCCGGCTACAGGAAAAGGCACAGGGAACTCGTTTGCGTCTGCCGTGTCAGCAGACGGGTCAGAAGAGGAATAGTGGAGCCAGCTTAAAGTGTGAAGGGGGACAGGCAATCGTATTGCTCGCAGACCATTGTTGTATAATAAGGTTCGGCACTGCATGCACTACCGAGGCGTTCACAGTGTGTCGGCAGGGCACAGAAACGAAGACAGTGGTCAAGGAATGTCCAACGCTAGGGGTGCCTTCATTAGCCGCGATTCCGCAGCTGCAGTGGTCAGACGGACGCGACCCCGAAGGACACGGCTGAAATGTTAATCCGTGAGCACAAATGAGAGGTTACTTGTGCTTATTGTTTTCTTTTGTGACCACAGTGAAAAGCAATGTTGCGCGTCGCTTTTGTTGTTGTGTGTTTTGCCATGTGTTGACGGGAGCCGAATACTTGTTTAGCAAAAACAGCCAGGGAGAGTTTTCTGGAAAATCGGCGTCTGGCAGTCGTTCGTCGCTTGGGCACCGTAAGCCACGGGGTACCGCGAACGTGTGTACGTGCGCGTGCGCGTGTGCGTGTGTTCGTGTGCGTGTTCGTGTGCGTGTGCGTGTGTGTGTGCGTGCGCGCGTGCGCGCGCGCAAAGTGAGCGCATGCATTTGCTCTGTTGGTGTCCGGAGCGCCTTCTCCCGACCCTGCATCTGCGGACGCAGCCTCGGGTTACGGGTAATTGTTAAACTGCGCGGTAGGCTGATAGATATTAAGGCGGAAGCCTCTAATGCCGCATCATTGTCGACGGAAGGTTGTCAGCAGAAGGTTGTCGTGTCACTCTTTTATCTAGTCAGACCAGAAAAATAAAACTTTGTGAACGGATGGGATTCGAACCACCATCCTTCCGTTCCGCAGGCGAGCGTGCTAATGGCTATGCTACTTCATCCTTCATGTACATACATATATTTTGTACAGAAAACATATATATACATATGGGTATGTGTATACGCGCGCGCGCACGCACGCACACACACACACGCGCGCACACACACACACACACACACACACGCGCGCACACACACGCGCGCACACACACACACACACACACACACACACACGCGCGCGCGCGCGCACACACACACACACACGCACACACACACACACACACACACACACACACACACACACACACACAGACACGCACGCACGCACGCACACACACGCACACGAACACACCTATTTACAGAGCACCTAGGTAGGCGCTACGTGGCGGAAACATAATAGTAACATATTATAACTAAACGGCCGGTAAGGATATACAGCGCATCAGGAGAGGAAACCAATCCGGTACAAAGTCTAATTCTTTGTAAATGTCTGTTACCTGCAGCAACATTCAGCTAAAGTGAAATCTGGGCGAAACAACAGGTTCAACGTTGCGGTCTTGCATGCGCGTTTACCAAAGGCTATGAAGTCGAATCAGAAGAATCATATCATAGGGGTTAGAAATAGGCTGGGAATCAACTTGGTAGCGCACTCTGTAGGAAGTTAGGAGAAAATCTTTCTGTAGCGTCCTCTGAAACACAGCTCCAAACAAAATAGCGTCTTTGCAGTCATTAAAACAATGTTCAGTTGTTTCAGGCACATTGCACAAGCGACAGTTTACAGAAGACACAAAAATGTTTTTCCTATCGAGCCACGTGTTGACAGGTAGAGTTTTGGTGTGCAATTTATAGAAAAATGTTTTGGTGCAAAGACAAATTGGCATTTTACACACTCGCTTTAAAACATCATGACCCATGAGCCCAAAGTGGACAGAACGATATAGCGGGGGCGGGAAGAGCGTCGATATCAAGTCCCTGTACGGATTTTTGCGCGAAACAGAATATAAGTACTCATTTGAAAACCGAGCTGTCAAAAAACGCACGGAGGCATAAACTTCCTGCATAAAGCTTAGTAAACGGGGGCATTCAGTAAAATTGGAAGAGACTACTAAGTTCGGAAGTAGAGTCGTGAAGTTAACCTGCAAGAATGCTCTAATAATCGGATGGGAACAATCGCGAAAAAACAAGAAACGGGCAACCAACTGTCTCACATACAGGTGCTCTAGGCCCAGGCCTCCTGCACAAACAGGCTTGAAAAGGTTATCACACCGCATGGGCTCAAATTTGGAGGACCAAATAAACGTCGCAAATATACGATGGAAACGCTGTATGTAATGTCTGGCGCAGTGAAGGACCTGTAGTACGGAATAGATTCTTGTTGCCAGAAAGGTGTTACAAGCTTGGGCTGGACCAAAAATTAAAAGGCGATGAGGTACAAACGTCTGAGCATAACGCTCAACGGCTGGAACTCGCTCTCTGCAGTAATGCGCACTTGATTTGTAGGCATGAAGTGGAACACCAAGATATTTAGGAGCCACACAAGACCATTCTAAGCCAGCGTACAGTGGCGGAGTTGTGCCCCATGAACCAAATCATAGGCCAGAATTTTTGGAGCGATTCAATTGAGAACCAGAGACGATGCCAAATCGATCTATCGTGGACAACACATCATCAATGCTGGGCTTGTCAATGCAGAAAAATTCAAGGTCGTCAGCATATGCTAGCAATTTGCCTTCATTATCCAAAACAGGGAACCCATGGATGTTACTGTTACGCAAAACCCTCAAACAAAGCGGTTCCAGGTAAAGAGCAAAAAGCAGAGGAGACATCGGACAGGCTGGCTTCATGGAAGAGCGGATTGGCACAGGGTTTTAGAGCTGGCCATTAATGATTAATCGTGTTGAACAGTTGCTGTAGCAAAGTTTCACCTCTTTAAGTACAGTAGAACCCACGTTTGCTCGCTCTAGAAGTGAAAACAGAAATGAATGGCGAACGCGGTCAAATGCTTTCGCAAGGTCGATCTGAAGCAGAGCTAGCTGCTCATGAGAGCTGGAGGAATATTCAAGTATTGTCCGCGCAGTGTGAACATTACTTTGAATGGAGTGGCCTCTCAAACCGCACGTCTAGTGAGATCCAATGAGTACCGACATTGCGAATTGCAGGCCATTTGACAAGACTTGATCAAAAATTTTGTAATCCACATTTGCCACTGTAATGGGCCGATAACCTTCTACCTTTTTTAATTTCTTTCATGGTATTTATTTACATGGTTTTGTACGGAAAGGATCCTGCCACCGCATATGTAGTTCTACTTCTGTAGGACGCTGGAAAGTGTTTGCAGAAAGGCGTCGAATCAGATGGATGGATGGATGGATGGATGGATGGATGGATGGATGGATGGATGGATGGATGGATGGATGGATGGATGGATGGATGGATGGATGGATGGATGGATGGATGGATGGATGGATGGATGGATGGATGGATGGATGGATGGATGGATGGATGGATGGATGGATGGATGGATGGATGGGTGGGTGGGTGGGTGGGTGGGTGGATGGATGGATGGATGGATGGATGGATGGATGGATGGATGGATGGATGGGTGGGTCGGTGGGTGGGTGGGTGGGTGGATGGATGAATGGATGGATGGATGGATGGATGGATGGGTGGGCGGGTGGGTGGGTGGGTGGGTGGATGGATGGATGGATGGATGGGTGGGTGGGTGGGCGGGTGGGTGGATGGATGGATGGATGGATGGGTGGGTGGGTGGGAGCGCCCTCTTTGAAACGGGGTGGTGGCAAATGCCACCATGCTCAGCTGCTCTTTCTTTATTATTTTTTTGTTTACTGTGTTGGCAATTCTCATTAAGATTCCCCATCATCTTTACCTACGGTTTCCTACAATTCTAACCTTATGCCACATCTCTGCTTTTCAGCCACCAATCCTCCAATCGCTTTTTGCTAACTTCCTCTGCAGAGTTATTTACATGACCATTGTTATCTTTAAACCCTAGGGCCTCAGAAAGAGTGACTTTGCCTGCAACGACATCCGGATGGATACCATCACATTTGATTATGAGGTGTTCAATTGTTTCCACAGATCTACCACACCTGCACATGTGTCATCTTCTTCGTTAAATTTCTTTTTCTATCTGCGCGTTCTAAGACGCCCTGACCTAGCTTCAAAAAGTAGGGCACTGCCTCTTGAGTTGTCAGAGAAAAATTCTTTCCTGATCTGCCTTTTCCAGTATCGACATAGTTCTACACTATGTTTCTTTTCCATTGAATTCATCCAATTTTTAACTTCTGCGTTTTTAACCTATCGTTTAATGCTCTTTCTTTCTCCGTCCTCATGACGGGCTACTTACTGGTTAGTTTTCTAGTTCTTTCCCGCCACTGTGAGTCAACGCTCTTTCTGTATAATTATTTAAATACCCTAGCTGCCCACCTGCCTTGTACTGCCTCCCAAACGCCCTCCAGTGTCTCCAGCTATTAAGATTCACAAACAATTGCGTACTTAATTAACATCTTAACCACAGATCAGTGACATAAGCAGCACCACCCCGCTAAAGGCTTTCGCCTCACCGCACTTTAGGTCAACAAAGTGCCCCCCTGAATTTCTTATATCAACTCTATTTTCCACTCTGTTTGCGCTGCGTCTCCCGTAGTCTGAACTTATCTATTAGTATTTCCTGACTGGCTAGCTACCGTGGAATTTAATCGATGCTTAGAGTATTCTAAATGAGTGAAAGGAATAAATTACGCTGGTACTTTTATTTTTCGATCCATATAAAGTAATACTAACATTACCAAACGGATTCCTCGGTTTCAGAATCTCTTGGCTACTTTCGTATATATCCATTGTGGGGATGAATCTTGTAAACTTATCGCTTGTGCGCTGATTTGCGCGACTGTCATGAGGCCACATGTACTTTCCATGCTTGTTGTGGGTATAGTGCATTGTGGAGTGTCCAACAACTACCTATTTAACAATGAAGACCCGTGTTATCGATGTGATGCTCCGGGCGAAAGTACGCCTGATATTTCGAGGCATTGTCATTTAGAAAATTAGGAGTCACTTTGGCGACTAAAGTGGTGCAAGGCGAAAGCCTGAGTACAGCATTCTGCCGCGAATGTGGTTGTGAATGGTGATTCAAGTGCTACCAGCGAATGACGCGTCCATTGGCTGTCTGCGTGTGTTACTGATGTGTGGTTAACATGTTAAGCTTCGCCTGTAAGAGTGGAACGCGACAGCGTCTTGCAACGCTGCCAGGGAGTCCACAGAACGCCATCGCCAATTCTGCTGTACGCCTTGCTGGACGGTAAATTTATTTTTTGAGGAAAGGAAATGTATCTCTCTCGCATATCTGGGTGGACACCTGCACCTCGCCGTAAGGGAAAGGGGGAAGATGGGAGTGAACGAAGACGCCGTATTAGCTAGACGCGCCTTTGTTCATTCCAAACCATTGAGCTGGCATTACGGAGTGGCTAGCGTGCTCGTATCGCACTCCGGAGACCCTGGTTCGATTCCCCAACTCGACCAATTTCGTTCTCGGTTTTATTGATTTATGCGGTCTAACTAGAAAGGTTAATTAGGCTATTTCATATTTATATCATTGTATTTCTATCCATCGTGTTCTGTCATTCACCTGTCAAATGTTGGAACTGTCTAGGATGTTCGACACAACGTATATGAAACGAGCAACGTCGAACTGAGTGGGGAAGTGCGTGGTGGTGGAGCGAACGCGGCTTCGTACTTATCTGTTTTTTCAGCAGCGTCTCCTTCTGCGGACGCTGTTGTCGCTGCGACGAGCGTCTTTCTTTTCTCTTCCTCTGTCTTCTGACCTCTTCATTCTCCTCTATCTTAATTAGGCTAATTGATTAATTAAGCAATTAACTAAACTCAGTCCCACTTAGTTGGAGCATCACTATACGATCCCTTTGATTGGTTGCATGGTTACTAGCCAAAGTACAATTGGCCCCATTTGAAATTCGCGCACTGTGACGTCACGAGCATTTCGACCAATTGAAAAGCGTGACATTTTCTGTCGACAACTCCTGCTTACAACGATGAGGCATTAAAGGCTTCCGCCTTAAAAAGCACGCTTTGCTGCTGTAGATACCTCCGCTAGTGTGCATCTGTAAGTGGAGGAGATACCGATGGCTCTATAGCAATCGTCAAGGACAACAGACCGCGGAAATCCTTGAAAATCATCGCGGACTCCCAGAAGGCCTGCCGGAACTTTACAGATTGCAGACTATACAGGAGAACCTTAAGCATCCCGAGGAAATATGACTCTCCAGAGACACATCTTTACATCATAAGGACTCCAGTCCACGCTCACCTCAAGGGCAACCACGTAACCGATGCCATCGCTAGAGCCACACCAACCGACCGGCAAATGGCGAAAGGGAAGCCACACCGGTCCCTCAAACGCACTTCGCCATCCTGGAACACCTCCGGGGATTCCGCATGCGATGTCTGAAACCTCACCCGAGGCTCAATAGGGAACAGATACCTCACTGGAGAGAATTACAGACAAACAGTGTTCCGAATCACGACATTCTAATCACAATTCACTCCGCCCAATATGCCACCAGGGAGGGGACAAACCAATCGTGTATCGTACCTCATGGGGTTACCAAGATATTACAGCAGCTCCCAAAGTGTAGCATGCTACAAAGAAGCAGTGGGATGCGGTGCTGTCCAGCGAGAGCCTGGAAGAGCAGCGAAAGCTCGTTCACCGGGCCGAGATATACGCAGCAGCCGCTGGAGGAATACACTAAGAGCTACACAAGTCCGCCACGGAAATTTCCGAACCTAATAGAACTTTTTTTTTCCATCTCTCTCTCTCCCTCTTGCTCTGCGGAGTCGAACGAAGGTGAGCGTTGGTGTTAGTGTCGTAACTGGTTAAAAGGAAAGAAAGGGATGGCAGTCTCAAACTCGATCGACACCTGGACTGCGCGGCAAAGCAAGTAGTTTAGGAAGAGATAAAATGATTCGAGACTAAAGAACATTGAAAACGTTTAAGCTAGTAATCCCTAAACTCTTCTACTGCGCAACCAGCAAAAAAACTTATAATTTTTTTTTGACGAAGTGCTGAGCGGTTTAAAATGACGGAAGGTGCATATGCGGTCATCACTATAAAATTATTGCAACATCAGATAGAGAAAGAGAGAGAAAGCACGCCAATATAGTACCAACACCGTTAGGGCGAGCATATAAAACAAACTGGCGCAAACAAGTACGACCATGTGCTTACACTCGTTTCTCCGGTTCACCTGCGCTGCTGCGGCACCATCGAACCGTTTAAATCCAAACCAGTCAGGAGGGAACAAAAGGCAGCGTTGGCTACAGGCGAGGGTGAGCCTCTCGGCAGAAGGATAAGGCTTGTTCTAAACGGTTAACACTGATGCAGCCCACGTCATCGGCAAGTGTGCTTCGCAGCTTTCTCCGCACCTGGTTTCCCCCTAGCTTTTAAGCCTTCACTCTCATGTTGCTTGAGTTGCACACACCACCAGCTGGCTTTCTAGGAAAGTGCTTGCAGGGATTGAGTAATCGCAATCAACTAGGAAGCGCCTTGTGAAACTTCCTGGGAAAGAAAATTGCGGCGATGTCTCGTTAACGTTGTTGCGGGTTCACCATGTCAGATTGCGTAAAAAGGATTGTCAAAGGGTGTGAAAAGGGTGTCAGGCGCAAACCTTTTAAGTCTTCATAAGGAGCGAGCAGTATGCATCTCTTACATGCATACCAATGGCAAAAAAAGCTGTTAGATTGACCCTAGGAACTGAACTAAATCACTTTGAAGACTTTTCTGCCTCCCTGCGTTTTTGTAGAGAGAGGGGGCACACAGTTGTACCAATCATTTCGTAAAAACCGTTCAAATTTTGTACGTATCCGTACCTTAGTTGTATCGATCGAAGGATCACAAAACTTGCATTCGAATAGCAAATTACTTCAAGAAGAACCAAGCTAGTAATCACAACGAGAACGCACGTACGCGCGTACGCACGCACGCACGCACGCACGCACACACACACACACACACACACACACACGCACGCATACACACGCACGCGCACACACACACACACGCACGCACACACACGCACACACACGCGCACACACGCACACACGCGCACACGCACACACACACACACGCACACACGCACACACACACACACACACACACACAAAACAACTATTTACAGAGCACCTAGGTAGGCGCTACGTGGCGGAAACATAATAGTAACATATTATAACTAAACGGCCGGTAAGGATATACAGCGCATCAGGAGAGGAAACCAATCCGGTACAAAGTCCAATTCTTTGTAAATGTCCGTTACCTGCAGCAACATTCAGCTAAAGTGAAATCTGGGCGAAACAACAGGCTCAGCGCTGCGGTCTTGCATGCGCGTTTTCCAAAGGCTATGAAGTCGAATCAGAAGAATCATATCATAGGGGTTAGAAATAGGCTGGCAATCAACATGGTAGCGCACTCTGTAGGAATTTAGGAGAAAATCTTTCTGTAGCGTCCTCTGCAACACATCCCGAAACAAAATCGCGTCTTTGCAGTCTATAAAACAATGTTCAGTTGTTTCAGGCACATTGCACAAGCGACAGTTTACTCATGACACAAAAATGTTTTTCCTATCGAGCCAGGTGTTGACAGGCAGAGTTTGGGTATGTTATTTATAAAAAAAATGTTTTGGTGCAAGGAGAAATTGGCATTTTGAGCACTCGCTTTAAAACATTATGACCCATGAGCCCAAAGAAGAGAGAACGATATAGTGGGGGCGAGAAGAGCGTTGATATCAAATCCCTGTACAGATTTTTGTGCGAGACGGAATATAAGTACTCATTTGAAAATCGAACTGTCAAAAAATGCACGGAGGCATAAACTTCCTGCATAAAGCCTAGTAAACGGGGGCATTGAGTAAAATTGGAAGAAATTACAAAGTTCGGAAGTAGAGTAATGAAGTTATCCTGCAAGAATGCTCTAATAATCGTGTGGGAACAATCGCAAAAAAACAAGAAACGGGCAACCAACAGTATCACATAGAGGTGCTCTAAGCCCAGGCCTCCTGCACAAACAGGCCTGAAAAGGTTATCACGCCGCATGGGCTCAAATTTGGAGGACCAAATAAACGTCGCAATTATACGATGGAAACGCTGTATGTAATGTCTGGCGCTGTGAAGGACCTGTGGTACGGAATAGATTCTTGTTGCCAGAAAGGTGTTACAAGCCGGGGCTGGACAAATAACTCAGAGGCGATGCGGTACAAACGTCTGAGCATAACGCTCAACGGCTGGAACTCGCTATCTCCAGTAATGCGCCCTTGATTTGTAGGCATGAAGTGGAACACCAAGATATTTAGGAGGCACACAAGACCATTTTATGCCAGCGTACAGTGGCGGAGTTGTGCCCCATGAACCTGATCATAGGCCAGAACTTATGGAGCGATTCATTTGAGAACCAGAGACGGTGCCAAATCGATCTATCGTGGACAACACATCATCAATGCTGAGCTTGTCTATGCAGAAATATGCAAGGTCGTCAGCATATGCTAGCAATTTGACTTCATTACCCAAAACAGAGAACCCATGGATGTTACTGTTACGCAAAACCCTCAAACAAAGCGGTTCCAGGTAAAGAGCAAAAAGCAGAGGAGACATCGGACAGCCTTGCTTGACGAAAGAGCGGATTGGCACAGGTTTCGAGAGCTGGCCATTAATGATTAATCGTGTTGAACAGTTGCTGTAGCAAAGTTGCACCCCTGTATGTACAGTAGAACCCACGTTTGCTCGCTTTAGAAGTGAAAACAGAAATTAAAGGCGAATGCGCTCAAATGCTTTCGCAAGGTCGATCTGAAGGAGAGCAAGCTGCTCATGACAACTGGAGAAATATTCAAGTATTGTCCGCGCAGTGTGAACATTACTTTGAATGGAGTGGCCACTCAAACCGCACGTCTAGTAAGATCAAATGAATACCGACATTGCGAATTGCAGGCGATTTGACAAGACTTTAGCAAAAATTTTATAATCCACATTTGCCAATGTAATGGGCCGATAACCTTCTACCTTTTTTTTCTTCCTTTCATGGTGTTTATATACATGGTTTTGTACAGAAAGGATCTTGCCAACGCATATGTAGTTCTACTTCTGTAGGACGCTGCAGAGTGTTTGCAGAAAGGCGTCGAATCAGATGGATGCCTCCCAAACGCCCTCCAGTGTCTCCAGCATTTAAGATTAACAAACACTTGTGTACTCAATTAACATCTTAACCACAAATCAGTGACACAAGCAGCAACACCCCGCTTAAGGCTTTCGCCTCACCGCACTTTAGGTCAACAATGTGCCCCCCTGAATTTCTTATATTAACTCTATTTTCCACTCTGTTTGCGCTGCGTCTCCCGTAGTCTGAACTTACCACTTAATATTTCCTGACTGGCCAGCTGCCACGGAATTGTATCGATAGTTAGAGTATTCTAAATGCGTGAAAGGAATAAATTACACAGTTACTTTTATTTTTCGATCAATATAAAGTGATACTAACATTACCAAACGGATTCCTCGGTTTCAGAATCTCTTGACTCCTTTCGTATATATGCATTGCGGGGATGAATCTTGTAAACTTATCGCTTGTGCGCTGATTTGCGCGACTGTCATGAGGCCACATGTACTTTCCATGCTTGTTGTGGGAGAGTGTCCAACAACTGCCTATTTAACAATGAAGACCCGTGTTATCGATGTGATGCTCCGGGCGAAAGTACGCCTTATATTTCGCGGCATTGTCATTTCGAAAAAGCACGCTTTGCTGCTTTAGATACATCCGCTGGTGTGCATCTGTAAGTGGAGGAGATACCGATAGCGCTATTAGAGCACTGCACGGGCCTCAATCTGAGGCCCAAGCCCGGCCCGGGCCCGAGACCTGAATCCCGAGCCCGGCCCAGGCCCGCGTCTTCAGGCCCTGGCCCGGCCCAGGCCCGCTAAATTATCGCTCTAGCGAGCCCGGCCCGGCCCGCGATTCCCGGAGTGAAGCCCAGCCCGGGCCCGGCCCGGCCTGTTTCACAGTAACGCTTGAGATTTACTGCTTACTTTGAGCAAGTAGACTGCTACTAGACCGATAAGAAACTCGGCGACAAAGGTTCTGAAACCACAGCTTGGCTTGCAGAAAGTTGGTTCTTTTTAACCCAGAAGGAAGTGATTAAGAGTAGTGCTCGCCAGGGCCGTCTTTTGGACAGTGATCTCGTGTAGGTGCGCAAAGATAAACTCGGAAGTTCCGAGATCCAAATAAAAAGGGCTGCATACGCACGTAATAGACTACTTCGCACTCCTCCCATGACTTTAATCGGTTATATTTTGCCGCCAGCGAAGTATAAACATTAAAGATGCCTAGCAAGCAGTCGGATGAAATTTTTTTAGTGAACGCGATCTCACAGGTT